>NC_051393.1:3854588-3864588 GCF_015228065.2 Penaeus monodon
GCCTCACCTTCCCGTGCAGGTCGTAGTAAAAAAAAAAACGATAATAAGAAGAATTATCATACTACTACCAATAATATTAGTAATAACAAAAAAACAAACAAACAATAATGATATCTCCCCCCCAAAAAAAACAAAGTGAGAAAGTCGTAGCGGGCGCCTCACCTTCGCGTGCAGGTCGTAGTCAAAAAAAAAAAAAAACGATAATAATAAGAATTATCATACTACTACCAATAATATTAGTAAAAAGAAATAAAAAATAATAATAATGATTTCCCCCTCCCCCCCCAAAAAAAAAAAAAAAAAAAGTGAGAAAGTCGTAGAGGGCGCCTCACCTTCGCGTGCAGGTCGTAGTCGAGCGGCGCCGCCAGCGTGATGCGGCCGGAGCGCTGGTCGATCGTGAAGAGGCCGTCGCGGTTTCCGCCCGTGATGCTGTAGCGCACCGGAAGCCCTGCGGGGAGGAGAGGCTTTGAGTGGGGGGAGAAGGGGGGGGAGGGAGGGGGGGAAGGAGGTGGGGAGAAGGGAGAGGGAGAGGCCTTTAAATGAGGGGAAAAGGGGGAGAGGCTTTGAGTGGGGGGAGAAGGGGGGGGAGAGGGAGGGGGGGAAGGGAGAGGGAGAGGCCTTTAAATGAGGGGAAAAGGGGGAGAGGCTTTGAGTGGGGGGAGAAGGGGGTGGGGAGAGGGGAGGGGGGAGAAGGGAGAGGGAGAGGCCTTTAAATGATGGGAAAAGAGGGGAGAGGCTTTGAGTGGGGGAAGAAGGGGTGGGGAGAGGGGAGAAGGAGGTGCGGAGAAGGGAGAGGGAGAGGCTTTTAAATGAGGGGAAGGGGGCGGCGGGGAGAGGGAGGTGCTTTTGAATGGGGGGAGAGAAAGGGTTGAAGAGAGGGGAGAGGGGAGAGATAAAGCTCATAAATTAAGGGAGAGAAAAGAGGACGAAGGAGAGGTGGAGAGAGGGGAGAGATTTTTTAATGAGAGAGGTGGGGGGGTGGAGAGAAAGCAAGGGGAGAGAGTAGGAGAATCTTTTAAATGAGGGGAAAGTAGTGGGGGCGAGCGGGGAAGACAAAGTAGATGAGTGAGGGGAGGAATATAGCTGAGGAAAGGGGAAGAGAAGCTTTTGAATGAGGGGAGATT
This sequence comes from Penaeus monodon, assembly GCF_015228065.2. Lineage (NCBI taxonomy): Eukaryota > Metazoa > Arthropoda > Malacostraca > Decapoda > Penaeidae > Penaeus > Penaeus monodon. The sequence goes on from NC_051393.1 coordinate 3,855,713, forward strand.
AGTGAGGACAGGTGGCGGAAAAGGGGAAAGGGATAGACGAGTGAGGGAAGGAATAGAGATGAGGAGAGGGGAAGACAACGCCTATCAATGAGGGTATAGAAACAGGAGCGAGGATGGGGGAGACGAGACCTTTGAGTGAGGGGAGAAAAAGAGGTGGGAAAGGGGGGGAGGGGGAAGATAAGTCCTAAGAAAGACGGAGGAAAAGAGGGGAGATAAAATGAGGGGAATGCTATAGGGATAGGGACAGAAACATAGAAACAAGGGAAAGGCCAGGGAACACAGATACGAGTAACGACCGGAGGACAGAAACAGGGGAGAAAGAGGGAAGAGAAGAGACAAAATAACTTTGACAGAACAGACAGAACTAGGAATTAGAAGTGAGTGATCGAACGAACGAAAGCCTTAAGTGCGGGAAGGGAAAGGGCGAAAGGAAAACAAAAAAAAAAGAGTGAGGGGAATTTAAGTGTACATATGTGACCTGATTTCGGAGATTTTGAAGGAAGTGGGAGAAGGTAGAGTAATAAGACGCGAGCGGAGGAGGAAAGACAGATAAACAAAACACAGCCACAAGAAAATAGACACACACAGACACGCAAATGGATGCATTAAACTGTGACGTTGCTGTTATGACTAATTTATATATTTATTATTATTATCATTATCATCATAATTATTATTATTATCATTATGGTCATTGTTATTATTATTATTCTATTATTATTATTATTATTATTATTATTATTATTATTATTATTATTATTATTATTATTATTATTATTATTATTATTATTATTATTATTATCATATCATTTCTTTTTTTTCGTTTCCTCTTCTTTTTTTTTTTGCAGGTGGGGTGGGGGGGGGTAATCTTCTTTATGCTATTATGTATTGAAAGTGAAAGTTTCTCATCGAAGGACCTAAATATATATCCGTAGGAAGGGGTGGCGTTTATCTCCTGTATATATAAGTTCATGTGTCTGTAAATGTACACATACTGTATACCCTTCTATGTGATAAATATATTATCATATGTACTGTGTATTACAAAGTATACGTGTGTAAATGTGTGTCTTTATATCTATATGTCCACATATGCGATCCCGTATAAATACACGAGTATGTATAAGCATCAAATCTGCACAGTATGAATACGTGTTTGTACGTACATTAACAAATTTCAACACCGGAAGTCCTCTGCTGTGGGGAGCAATGGGAAGGGTTTGGAGAATACATTAGGGCGGCGGGATGAAAGATGGCAATAATGAAGAAGGGGAGACAGGAGAAAAGAGAACAATAAGGGGGGAATGAAGTGTAAAAGAGAACATGCAAAGTGAAAGGATGGAGATAACAGGGGAACATCTGCGCAGGAAGAACGAAGAAATGAATTAATCAATATAGAGAATGAAAAAGGGGTTCAGGGGCGGAGGATAGATAAGTGGATGGGTGGGATATGTACATTGACAGATAGATAGATTACTGTATACACAGAAAAAAAGATAGATATAGATAGAAATGTGTATATAAAAAAAATATATATACATATATAATATATATATATATATATATATATATATATATATATATGTTATATAAAAAATGGTGATAATATTAAAATTAAATAATTTTTATATATATAATATTTTAATAGAAAAATTATAAAATATATATAATATTTATATATATATATTATTGTGTTTTTTTTTGTATCATTAAAAAGGGGATTTATAATATATATAAATAATAATTATATATATATATTTATATATATATTATATATATAATATATATATATATATATTATATATATATAAAAAAAAAGGAAAAAAAGGTGTTAAAAATTTTAAAAAAATATATTTTGTAGAAAATAAAGGGACCCACACAAACCACACCTTTCCCCAAACCCCTTGTTTAAAAAAAAAATCAAAAAAAAAAAAAAAAAAAAAAAAGGAAAATTTTAAAGTTGTATTAAAAATTTAAAATTCAAATAAATTTATAAATATTATTATATTATACTATTAATTTATTTAATTTATATTTTTAGGGGGTGGGGGGGGGGGGGGTGGGAAGAAAAAATGAGATTGAAAATTTAAAAAAAAAAAAAAATAAACAACAAATAAAATAACAAAAAAAAAAAAGAAGAGAGAGAGAAAAAGGAGAGGAGAATGGGGGAATAAAACCCCAAAGGAACAACGGGGGGGAAAAATAAGAAAAAAACAGAGGGAAAGAAGAAAAGAGAAAGGGAATAAAAAGAAGAAAAGGGGAAAAGGTGTTGAAAGGGAAAGAGGGTTGGGGGGGAAGAAAGGCAAAAGAGATTAATGAAAAATGGAGAGGGAAAACGGAGGGGCCCAAACCAATAATGGCGAGGGGGTGTGGGGAGGGGAGGAAGGGGGGTGAGAGAGAGAAAATGAGAGAGGAGAAAAGTGGGGAAAAGAGAGGAGAGAGAAGGAGAGGAGGGGAGAGAGAGAAGATAAAGAGAGGGGAGGAGTTTTGAGAGAGAGAGGGGGAAGGAGGAGAGAGAACAAGAGAGGAGGAGAGGGGAGGGGAAAGGGAGAGTGAGAGAGAGAGAGAGAGACGAGAGAGGGGAGAGACGAAGGGAGGGGAGAGGGGGGGTTTGGGAAAAGGAGAGAAAGAGAAAAGCAAAGGAAAGGGGGAAAGATGGGGGGGGGAGAGCAAAGAGGAAGCATGATGAGAGAAAAGGAAGAGAGAAGGGCGGTTTAAGATGGAGAGGAGGAGAGAAGGAAAAGGGGGAGAGAGGAAAAGGAGGGGGGGGAGAGAGGGAAGAGAAAAGAGAGAGGGGAGAGAGAGAGAGAGAGAGAAAAGAGAAAAGAAAAAGGGAGGGAGGGGGGAGAGAGAGGGGGGAGAGGAGGGAGGGGGAGAGAGGGGGAGAGGAGGGGGAGATTGGGGAGAGAGAGAGAGGAGAGAAGAGAGAAAAGAGGAAGAGGAAGGGGGGGAAGAGAGGTTTGAGGAGGGGTAGGGGGAGAGAAGAGAGAGAGGGGAAAAGGGGAGACGAGAGAGAGAGGAAAGATGGGAGGAGACGGAGGGAGGGGAGAGACGAGAGGGGAGAAGGAGAGGAGGGGGGAGAGGGGGAGAGGAAAAAGAGAGACGGGGGAGAGGGGGAGGAGAGAGGGGGAGGGGGAGAAAAGGAAAAGAGACAGAGGGAGGAGAGAGAGAGGGAAGGAGAGAAGAGAAAAGAGGGGGAAAGGGGAGAGAAAAGAGGGAGACAGAGAAGAAAAGGAGGGGGGGGGCAAAGGAGAGAGAGAAAAGGGGGGAGAGGGAAAGGGGAGAGAGAGGAAAAGGGGGAAGGTGAAAAGGAAGGGGAAAAGGAGGAGAAAAGAGGGGAAGAAAAATGGAGAAGAGACGGAGGAGGAAAGGGGGAAAGAAAAGGGGAAAGAGAGGGGAGAGAGAGAGAGGAGAGGGAGGGAGAGAGACGGGGCGGAGGAGGGAGGGGAGAGAGGGGGAGGAGAGAGAGGAGAGGAGAGAGAGAGGGCGGGGCCCCCAAAAAAGGGGGGAGGAGAGAAAAAGGGAGAGGGGGGGGGAGGGGAAAAGTAAGGAGGGAGGAGGGGGAAAAGGAGAGAGGAGAGGGGAGGGGAGAGAGAGAGGGAGATGACGAAGAGCGGGAGGAGAGGAAAATGAGAGGGGGGGAGGGGAGTGGGGAAGGGGGAAACCCGGAGGGGGGGGAGGAGAGTGAGGGCCCGGAGAGGGACAGGAAGGAGAGAGAGAGGGAAGGGAGGAGAGGAGGGGAAGAGGGAACAGGAAGAAGGGGGGAGAAGGAGGAGAGACGAGAGAGAGAGGAGAAAAGGGAAGAAAAAGAGAGGCGTTGAGAGAGAGAGGGAAGGGGGGGAGAGAGAGAAAAGGAGGAAAAGGGAAAAAAGGAGGGGGAAGAGGGGGAAAAAAGGGTTTGGAAAAAGGGAGGGGAGAGGGGAGACCCCCGGGAGGTGGAGGGGGGGAAGGGGGGAAGGAGGAGGGAGGAAAAAGGAGAGTTTTGGGTAGAGAGGGGGTTAGAGGAGGGGGAGAGGGGGAAGGCGAGGGATGGGGGGGAAAGAGAGGGGGAGGAGAGGGGGAGGAGGAAAGAGGATGCCCGGGACGGAAGAGGAAGGGGGGAGGAAAAGAGGAGAGAGGGGAAATTAGAGGAGAGAGAGGGAGCTGAGGAAGGGAGAGAGAGGGGGGAGGAGGAAGAAAAGCCCGGAGACGGAGGGGGGAGAGAGGGGGGGAGAGAAAGGCGAGGAGGGGGAATGGAGATTTGGCGAAATGGAGAGAGAAAAAAGGGGAGGGGGGGGGATGGAGGGGATGAGGAGAGAGAAGGAGAAAAGGGGCAGAGAGAGAGAAGACAGAGGGAGAGAGAGAGTTTGGAAGCGAGAAAAAAGAAGAGGGGAAGAGCCCGAGGTTGGTTTGGGAAAGGGGTTGAAGGGAGCGAGGATGAAAAAAGGAGAAAAATTCGAGGGGGGGGAAAGAGGAAAAGGGAGGGGAGAAGGAGGAAGGAGGGGGGGAAAGATTTATGGAGGGGGAGAGGAAAGAGGGCGGGGGGAGAGAAAAGGGGAGAAACCCGGGGGAGAGGGGGGAGGGGGACGCGGGGGAAAGGGGGGCAGAGAGGGGGGAAGGACGGAGAGAGAGGGGGACGAGAGGGGGGAAAAAGAGGAGGGGGAGAGAAAAGGGGGGAAACGGAGGGAGAGAGAGGAAAAGGGGAGGGAGAAAATTTTTTGTATGAGGAGGTAGGGAGAAGGGGCGGAGGGGCCCCGGGAGGAGGGGGGGGAGAGGGGAGAGGGGGAAAAGGAAAGACGGGGAAGAGGAGGGGGGGAGAGAGGGGGACGAGGGGGGAAAAGGAGGAGAAAAAGGGGACAGAGAGGAGGGAAGGAGAAAAATAAAAAGGAGGAGGAGGAGATGAAAAGAGGGGGAGGGGAGGGGAACGGGGGAAGATGGGGGTGAGGGAGGGGAAAAGAAAAGGGGAAGAGGGCGAGTTTCGGAGGGGGGATGGGGGGGGGAAAGGAGAGGGGAGGGGGGCCGACTGGGGGGAAATGGGGGGATGGGGGGGGGGGGGAAAAGGAAGAGCCCGTGGGGGAGGGGGAGTGAGGGAAAGGGGAGAGAGAGGGGGAGAGAGAGGAGAAAGGGGAAAAAAGGAAAGAGAGGGAAAAAAAGGGAAAAATGGGAGAGAGAGAGGGAGAGGAAGAGAGAGAGGAGGAGAGAGAGAAAGGGGGGGGTTTGGAGAGGGGGAGAGAGGGGAGAGGGTTTTGGGGAGGGGAGAGAGGGAAAAGGAGAGGAGAGAGAGAGGAGGGGGGGAGATAGAGAGAGGAGTTTTCTTTTGTGGGGGTAAATTTGTTTGAATGGAGGGTTTTGGATTTGTTTTTTGTACGCATATTTTGAGGGTTTTTTTTTGAGTTCCATTGCCTCAAACTTCAATCCCCCTTTTGGGTCGCTGGTAGTGACTCGGTTTTTGATTTTAATAAGCAAAATCAAAAGAAAAAAAAATAATAATAATAATAATAAAATAATAATAATAATAATAATCATAACAATAATAACAATGATAATAATGATAAATATATCAAATAATAGTGTTAATGATAAAATTTTTAAAAATGTGACGGTTATAATAGTATAGGTATTGATAATAAAACAATATTGATAATAAAAATATCAATAACACAAACACACAAACACAAACACACAAAAACAAAAAAAACCACCCACACACCCACACAAATATGAAAAAATATTATATATTTTATATATATATATATATATATATATATATAATTATATATAATATATATATAAAATATATTTTTATATTTTATATATAGGGTGTGTGTATATTATATATATAGGGATTTTATTTTAATAAAAATTTTAATTATATATATAATATATATTATATATATAAATATATATTTTATATATATATATATATATTTTAAAATGTGGTTGTGTTGTGTGTGTGTTTTGGTGTGTGTGTGTGTGTTTTGTGTGTGTGTGTGTGTGGTGGTGTGTGGTGTGTGGTGAAAAAAAACCCCTGATACCCAAGACACTGAAAAAAAAAAATCCCAAAGCGGGGGGCCCCCCCAAATAAAACCAGGCTACAAGAAAACTCGAAAAAGCCCCGGGCCCCCAAACCCTTGTAAAAAAAAACGTATAACCCCCAATCAGGCTCTAAATGGCATTCATCCACTCCGCCGAATCCCCAATCAGATTAGTCTGGAGGAAGAGGAATGGTGAGCTTAGTACTGTTTTTGGCCTAAAAAAATGCGGTGTGTTCGCATGCACGGTAAAAAGCACACGTAAATCAATACGCATGCTCTTATCTCTCTCTCTCTCTCTCTCTCTCTCTCTCTCTCTCTCTCTCTCTCTCTCTCTCTCTCTCTCTCTCTCTCTCTCTCTCTCTCTCTCTCTCTCTCTCTCTCTCTCTCTCTCAATCTCTCTCTCTCTCTCTCTCTTCTCTCTCTCTCTCTCTCTCTCTCTCTCTCTCTCTCTCTCTCTCTCTCTCTCTCACTCTTTCTCTCTCTGTTCCTACCACGTACTCACTCCAAGAGCATCACAACATTTTTCTTTCTTTTAACGGTAGGTTCATGTCTGAGCCGCCGTGGTCACAGCATGATACTCAATTGCAGTTTTCACGTTGTGATGCTCTTGGAGTGAGTACGTGGTAGGGCCCCCAGTTCCTTTCCACGGAGAGTGCCGGTGTTACCTTTTTAGGTAATCATTCTCTCTATTTCATCCGGGCTTGGGACCAGCACTGACTTGGGCTGGCTTGGCCACCCAGTGGCTAGGTAGGCAATCGAGGTGAAGTTCCTTGCCCAAGGGAACAACGCTACCTACCGTAAAAAAAAAAAAAAAAAAAAAAAAAAAAAAAAATATATATATATATATATATATATATATATATATATATATATATATATATATATATATATATATATATATATATATATATACACACACACACACACAGAAAGCGAAAAAGGTGACCCAGGGTGAGAGCAGCCCAAGGATTGTAGCAGTCAGGCAAGCTTTAAAATCTTAATCCTATACAGCAGTCCCGACATGTGTACTAATGATACAGCATTTGGTTCCTAATTAATGAAGATGGGAAAGTTTGTGAGATTGATAATTGTTCTTTAGCTAGGTCATTAGTCTTCTAGTTTCCTCTCATTAGCACGAAGTTGTACCGCGCTATACAATGATTAATATTTACACACGAGTCGACATTATATATCTAGATCTTGATAAGTCTGAACTGCTTAACCAGGTACTCCAAAGTCGAGTTCAGATCCACAGTATTTCGTAGAAACGATATTATTCTGCAACAAACTCAATATTTTCTCCTTTTTTTATTTCGAATGCAAAGATCATTATAATTAAAAGCTCTCCTCCTATAAAACAGCTAATCTTATCCTCAGTTGCACTAATGACTACAAGAATAATGATAATGATGATGATAATACTAGTACTAATAATAATAATGTTAATAGTAGCAGTAATAGTAGTAGTGTCAATAGTAATAATAATAATGATTATGCTGATGATGATAATAATAATAATAATGATAATAATAATAATAAATCAGTGCAAGTTCACCCACCAATCGCCGCATGCGAGTGCGTGGGTGCATCCATGCACACACGCATTGCTGCACGCGTATGTGAGCACGCGGGCTGATCTAATTTATTTTAGGTAAATGGAACATAGATACGATGAAGTTCCACGATTGCCTATTTAGCCACTGGGTGGGCAAGCCAGCTCAAGTCAGAGCTGGTCCCAAGCCCGGATAAAAAGAGAGAATGATTACCTAAAAGGGAACACCGGCACTCTCCGTGGAAAGGAACTGAGGACCCTACCACGTACTCACTCGAAGATCTATCTATCTATCTATCTAAAGGCCGCGGTGGCCGAGTGGTTAGAGTATCGGACTCAAGACTGTCACGACGGCAATCTGAGTTTGAGGGTTCGAGTCACCGACCGGCGCGTTGTTCCCTTGGGCAAGGAATTTCACCTCGATTGCCTACCTACCCACTGGGTGGACAAGCCAGCCCAAGTCAGTGCCGGTCCCAGAACCGGGTAAATAGAGATGGTGACTCGATAAAAAAAACCCGGGCGGAAGGGAACGGCAAACCACCGCTCTAAATTGCCAAGCAAATCATGAAATCCATGATCGCCAACGTCCTTGTGGGACAGGGCACTTGAAAGAATAATATTAATAATAATAATAATAATAATACTTTACTCATGCCCTTTCTTGGACATGACACAGCTAGAATTGACTGCCAAAACTCATTCACAATTAACCACTGCCCCGTCGATAATCTATAAATACAATTTCATCACAGTCCGCTGGTAAGAGTTTGAATATTCCTGGAAATGATCCAGTGACCAAATCGGGGGGGGGAAAATCACTAATATTCAAGCTATGAATAAATGCAACCTAGATTTATCTCTTAGTGAAGATAAGGCTAAAGATAAAAATTAATATGATATGGGATGACAGGAATATAGTGTTTATGATTGATTCATATATATATATATATATATATATATATATATATATATATATATATATATATATATATATATATATCATCATTTAACGGTAGGTTCATGTCTGAGCCGCCGTGGTCACAGCATGATACTCAATTGCAGTTTTCACGTTGTGATGCTCTTGGAGTGAGTACGTGGTAGGGTCCCCAGTTCCTTTCCACGGAGAGTGCCGGTGTTACCTTTTTAGGTAACATTCTCTCTTATTTTATCCGGGCTTGGGACCAGCACTGACTTGAGCTGGCTTGGCCACCCAGTGGCTAGGCAGGCAATCGAGGTGAAGTTCCTTGCCCAAGGGAAACAACGCGGCGGTCGGTGACTCGAACCCTCGAAGTCAGATTACCGTCGTGACA
>NC_051393.1:3886168-3888668 GCF_015228065.2 Penaeus monodon
ATATATATATATATATATATATATATAATATATATATATATACTTATTTATTTATTTATTCATCATACATACACATTCCTGTGTTCGTGCGCGTGAGTAGTAGCCGTAAACTTTTATAAACACTTGTAAAAACATCTTCGAAGTGAAAGCAATTCCATGCAATTTTCACACGATGAAACCAACATTCCCCTCCTCAGTCGCTAAGAATTCGCCCTCTCCTAACACAGGAGATCCTCGACAACCTATGCAGAGGCAGAGACGAGGAACGGATTCAATTGATGCTGCCAGGTGATGAGCATCTCGGGCCGAGGGAAGACAATTGGGGGCAGAGCTGAGGATGTTGGGATGCTGAGAAGTGGGTGGAAAGGCTTAGTGGTTTATTATGTTCTGTGTGTTTGTGTGTGTGTGTGTTGTGCGTGCGTGCGTGTGTGTGTGTGTGTGTGTGTGTTGTGTGTGCGTGCGTGCGTGCGTGCGTGCGTGTGTGTGTGTGTTGTGTGTGTGGTTTAATATATGTGAGTGTTTGTATTTCTGTGAATAACGAACACAAATGCTTAACTACATGTGTATCTAAATATGTCCGTGGGTGTTTGCGTGTCTAATGTACTTTTTTTTTTTTTAACGGTTTGTTTGAGCCGCCGTGGTCACAGCATGAGACTTAATTGTAGTTTTTTCATGTTGTGATGCTCTTGGAGTGAGTATGTTGGTAGGGTCCCCAGTTCCTTTCCACGGAGAATGCCGGTGTTTACCTTTTAGGTAATCATTCTCTCTATTTATCCGGGCTTGGGACCAGCACTGACTTGGGCTGGCTTGGCCACCCAGAGGCTAGGTAGGCAGCCGAGGTGAAGTTCCTTGCCCAAGGAACAACGCGCCGGCCGGTGACTCGAACCCTCGAACTCAGTTTGACGTCGTGCCAGTCTTGAGTCCAATGCTCTAACCAACTCGGCCACCGCGGCCTTATATATATATATATATAATATATATATATATATATATATATATATATATATTATATATATATGAAGAATGAGTACCTAAAAGGTAACACCGGTACTCTCCGTGGAAAGGAACTGGGGACCCTACCACGTACTCACTCCAAGAGCATCACAGCATGAAAACTACAATTAAGTATCATGCTGTGACCACGGCGGCTCAGACATGAACCTACAGTTAAAATAATAATATATATATATATATATATATATATATATATATATATATATATATATATCATCTTGAACAAGAGGAAATTAAAGTTTTGGTCATGTAATGAGAAGTAAAAGTATTGAGAAAAACTGCTGACAGGGATTGGTGATAGGAAACAGAGGAAGAGGCAAACCGAAGACAAGACTGAGCGACAATATCAAAGATATTTGCGGGCTGTCGATGGTATAAGTGGAAGAAAAGCGTAAGATCGAGTTTTAGTGGCGAGGGATGGTGGAGAGGTCCACGGCTGCTCAAACATGAGCATACCTGTTATTGATGATTGATATATATTATATATATATATATTATATATATATATATATATATATGTGGTGGCCGCGGTGGCCGAATGGTTAGAGCGTCGGACTCAAGACTGTCACGACGGCAATCTGAGTTCGAGGGTTCGAGTCACCGACCGCCGCGTTGTTTCCCTTAGGCAAGGGAACTTCACCTCGATTGCCTGCCTAGCCACTTGGGGGACCCAATCGCCAAGTCATGCCAGGTAATAGAGATGGTGACTCGGGAAAAAAAAAAAAACCGGCGGTTAGGCAAAGGCAAACCACCGGGTTTTAAATTGCCAAGAAAATCATGGACACATGATCGTCAACCGCGGAGGTCGAAATGGTTAGAGCGTCGGACTCAAACTGTCACGACGTTAATCTGACTTAGGTTCGAGTAACGACCCCGCTTGTTTCCCTTGGCAAGGAACTTACTCGATTGCTGCCTACACTGGTGGCCAGCCAGCTCAAGTCATGCTGGTCCCAAGCCGGAAAAAAAATAAGAGAGAATGTTTCCTAAAAAGGTAACACCGGCACTCTTCGTGGAAAGGAACTGGGGACCCTACCACGTACTCACTCCAAGAGCATCACAACAAACGTAAAAACTGCAATTGAGTATCATTGCTGTGCCCACGGCGGCTCAGACATGAACCTACCGTTTAAATGATGATATATATATATAAATATATAATATTATATATATATATATATATATATATATTATATATATATGAATCAATCATAAACACTATATTCCTGTCATCCCATATCATATTAATTTTATTTTTTAGCCTTATCTTCACTAAGAGATAAATCTAGGTTGCATTTATTCATAGCTTGAATATTAGTGATTTTCCCCCCCCGATTTGGTCACTGGATCATTTCCAGAATATTCAAACTCTTACCAGGGGGACTGTGATGAAATTGTATTTATAGATTATCGACGGGGCAGTGGTTAATTGTGAATGAGTTTTGGCAGTCAATTCTAGCTGTGTCATGTCCAAAAAGGGCATGAGTAA
>NC_051393.1:3895296-3905296 GCF_015228065.2 Penaeus monodon
AGAGATGTGACGGTGAGAGAGGCTTGATAGGAGCAGAAGAATGTGTGTAGGCAGAAGTAAATAGTCTTAACAAGTACCTAGGTGCATCAGAGGAAAAAATGTTGAAAGAAGTAAGCCTCAGTAGTACCCTTGAAACAAAAAGTATGGGAGGAGCAAAGAGGATATACAGAAGAAACATCAAGAGGAATATGAAAGTAAAGCACTGCATGGCCAGTTCCAAAAAGTTATAGAAAAAGTAAAAGGCAGTAAATCATGGGAGTGCTTGAAAAAAGGCTATTTGATGAAAGAAACAGAAAGTACAATTATAGCAGCACAAAATCACGCTCTCTGCACAAGGAATATGAGAAAAACGGTGTATGGAGAGAACGTTGATTCAACTTGTAGGGTAAGTGGTTCTGCAGATGAAACAGTGGCTCATACTGTGTCAGAATGCCAAAAACTAGCACAGAAAGAATATAAACAGGAGAGACATGATAATGTTGCAAAAGTAATCCAATGAAGCTTTGTGAGAAATGGGGATTTGGGAAGTCTGATCAGTGGTACACACACAAACCTGAGAAAGTGCTGGAATCAGAAGACTGCAAGATTTTATGGGATTTCCCCATACAGACCGACAAGACGCTAGAGCACTACAGACCTGATATCACTGTACTTGAGAAAAAAAACAAGAAATGCCATCTCATCGACCCAGCATGCCCATTTGACACACGTATTGAAAAGAAAGAAAAAGAAATGTGTAACAATTACTGCGACCTGAAATGTGAAATTGCAAGAATGTGGAGAATGAAAGATGTTGAAGTTATTCCAGAGTAATAGGGGCATTAGGGACAGTGACAGAGCAGTTCGAGAAATGGCTACATAAGCTTGATTTGGAAATTACAGTTGAAATGTTACGAAAACCTTGTTTACTTGGAACAGCAAGAATAATTCGAAAAGTACTGGACATGAAGTAAAAAGTAAAAGAGAAAGAAGCTGCAATACCTAAGACCACTAGTTGTGGTCCGCTATTGCAGCTCATTCACCTAGATGTAAGACCAATCTTGAGAGTACGAGAAATGATAATAATAATAATAATAATAATAATAATAATAATAATAATAATAATAATAATAATATTGATATTAATAATAATAATAATAATAATAATAATATTATTATTATTATTATCATCGTTTTTATTATCACCATTATAATTATCATTGTTATAATTATTATTAATGATAATAATAACAATAATATTGATAACAGTAATAATAATGATAATAATAATAATGATGATAATATTGATAATAAAAAACAACAACAAAACAACAACAATAATGATAATAATGATAATAATAAACATTATCATCATCATCATTATCATCACCATCATCCCTATCATCATCATAATCGTCATCATCATCATCATCATCACCATCATCACTATCGTCATCCTAATCATCATCATCACCCTCAGCATCACCATTATTATAAAAAAGTACGTAATGATAATTGTAGCTTTGCTGGAACGTCATTAAAAGCATTGCTACCAACTAATCATCTATAGCCTACTGTCGCTACTTTGAACAATTACTTTCTTTTAGACTTCTCATTATCATTCTCCATAACATTTTTATTGTAAAAAAAAAAACGTAATAAAACTGACACTGACACGGATCCAATTGTCAAAAAGTCTAAGAAATTGAATTCCATTGATTCCACTCTAACTCCTGATAGGAATTTACCTCGTAATGTGTCCATCATCATTATACTGACAGCATTTGCACAATATATCCACATCCCCGAATAACACAAAGGTACAGGTTTAAAGTATGAGCCTAGTTTAGAACTTATAATGAAAATTGTTAAAATTCCTTTGAACTCTATTAATGGCATCACTTTAATGATGCCTTTTAAAAATTTCTCTTGTATGTGATAAATAATTGCCACTTGGTTGATCACAGCTAATGAAAGGGTGTGAACTCATTTTGCAATGTTAAATACAGGGAATTGTATTATCAAAAGCATAATAAATCAGCTTTTTAAAAAATAACTCTATGGTCGTTGGCAGGCAATTCGTCAAAAATAAAAATATGTAAATGATAAGAGGACTGTGCTAAGTTGATTAGTTAGAATTAACCCACCACTAGCTTCACGAGGACCAGAAACACGGGGAAAGGACTGAAACTCACCGTCCCTTTTACGTTGGAAATCCACTGCAAAGATCCCTTTATAACTGATGTGCTTATTTGCCTGTTGAAAGTTCGAAACAAAGTGCTACAACAAGGTGAAGAATAATGTAAGATAAACAAAGACTTAGATGCAAGTAAAACAAACGTTGCCTTTGTTTCCCTCCTTAAGTTTACCAATATAAACAGATACATACACAAGCAAAAGAGCATTCAAGCAATATCTAGAACGCGCAAACACATACAAAGAACTTCCTGCAAGCACAGCATAAGAAAGGGGAAGCATATAAGAAAAGTAATTAGGAAAAGAAGGAAAGAGATGCATTCGCAAACACTGACAAACAACCACACACACACCTATACGCATTCATACTTACACAAAAGAAAAAAAGAATGGAGAAAAAATGCCGAAAGAAAGAATGTAAGAAAAGAAGCGAGATTCACAAAAAATAATAAATGAATAAACAAAAAAACAATAATAATAAATAAAATAAAAAGTACACATGAAAAAGAATAAATATTCACAAAGAAAAAATATTTGAAACCAAACAAAATCAAACGAAACACAACACTGGACAAACATAATTCCAGACCCAACAGAGTCACTCACCTAAGTCATAACACGGAAACCCTAATCACGCATGCATCATCGGCAAGCACAAAAACACGTTGCTTGTCCTGACTTGCAGTGCTTATGCAAAGTTGATCCTAATACGCTAGACCTGTTTTCCTTCTTTTATATGCTAGAGGAACGCAACATGGCGACCTCCTGATCCGGCTGTGGGGGGGGGGGGTTATGAGGGGACTGATGGGAAGGAGAAGGGGTGGGTATGGGGGTAGGGGAAGGGAAATGGGAGGGGGACTGAGGAAAAAGAGAGAGGGGAGTGGCAGTGGGTTAGGAGGAAGCTAGGAGTGGGAAGGGGCTGTGGAGAGAGGGGAGGTGAGGGCCGGAGGAGAGGATAGAGGGTGAGGAGGGAGAGGAGAGAGGGAAGAGAAAAGGAGAGGGGTGAGAGCCCGAGGGTAAGGAGAGAGAGGAGAGGGGTGGGAGCCAGAGGGTAGAAGAAAAGGGGAGAGGAGAGGGAGAGTGGTGAGAGCAAGAGGGGAGAGACCCGGGGACGGACGTAGGAGAATAAGAGAGTAGGAGGGAAGAGTATAGGTTGAGGAGGGGGAGGGGGGATGTTACCAGGCGAGAAAGCACGTCTGCAAAATAGTGCTGTTTTGTACCAGAGTGGCTTGCAGTGAATGAGAAAATATATTTCCAGATCTGGTGCAATAAAACAGTGTGTCTGGTGGTAATTGGCTTGGCGGGCTTCGTAGTGGTGAGGTAATGTCTGGTGATGACGGTGATAATGCCCCTTATATATTTATTCATGTGTTCATTTTTATTCTAAAACGGCAAGTAGAGACTTTGTTTTTTGTAATAATGGCGGATTATAATGAAAAAAAAAACACGTAGTGACTTCCAATAAAGGATATATAAATGTGATTAACACGAACAAAAGTACTCAATTCCACTGCAACCCAAATATCACCTCAATAATTAAACAAGTGATGAAAATAACAATTAAAAAAACTCATGAATCCGACGCTTCAATAACTATATTATCGATCGTGCATTAACCCTGACCCCGTTAGTCGCCTCTGCTCTCTTGAGATAACATACACGTTTGGAAATATGACCGTGCTATTGGTCACTATCTACCTTGGGTTTAATGGTCTGTGGTTTATATAAACAATTTGTATGTGGTTTATTTATACTGTTTTAGATGAACTGGATCTCTTAGCTCTTTGTTGCTAACTATTCTGTTTGATTTCTTGAATTCGGTCTTGCTTTAGTTATTAGCATTGCTTTATCATTATAATTTTAATTGTTAATACTGTTATTATCACTATAACTACTATCATTCGTTTCATTATCGATATATATATATATATATATATATATTATATATATTATATATATATATATAATATATATATATATATATATATATATTACATATATAATATATATATATATCATTTAATATATAATATATATAATATATATATTATATAATTATATATATAATTATATATATATATTATAATTATATATATATATATATAATATATTATATATATATATATATTAATATATATATATATATATATTATATTATAATATATACATATAATATATATATATATACATATATATATATATGTATATATATATATATATATATATATATATATATATAGAGAGAGAGAGAGAGAGAGAGAGAGAGAGAGAGAGAGAGAGAGAGAGAGAGAGAGAGAGAGAGAGAAATTAAAGATTAGGACCAAATAGAGATAAGGACTCTCAAACACAGAGGTACCCATGTTATAAAGAACACAAACACAAACAGAAAACATAATAACACCCATGACCAGCTTCACAGAGCGACTTGTACTGACTCTTGGATTTTAAGTCCGTCCTTCCTCCCTGGCTTCACACGTGGAAGAGTTTTAAACATGAATCTTTGAGTCAATACATCTTGCTCTTTGAAAATATTCCTTCTCATCATCGTCTTCTTATCACTTGTCTTCATGAGCTCGGTTCAGTGGGATGTGAACGACGTTTGAGAGTAAAGAAGAAAGAGAGGGGGAGAGGCAGAGGGGAGGAAGGAGAAAGAGGGAGGCAGAAGAGAGGGAGAGAAGGAGAGAGACAGAGAGAAGACAGACAGACGAGAGAGATAGAGAAAGAGAGAGAGAGAGAGGAGACAGACAGAGAGAGAGAAGAGACAAAGAAGAGACAAAGAAGAGACAGAGAAAGAGAGAGAGGAGGAGAGAAGAAAGGAGAGAGAGAGAGAGAGAAGAGAGAAGAGAGAGAGGAGAAGAGAGAGAGAAGAGAGAAGAGAGAGAGGAGAGAGAGAGAAGAGAGAAGGAGAGAGAGCAGAGAGAGAGAGAGAGAGACAGAGAGAGAGAGAGAAAGAGAGAGAGAGAGAGAAAGATGATCTAAATGAAAAGACGGGAGTATGAGCGATGGAGGAGGGCAAGGAGATGATATGAGACGAGGAAGATGAAAAGAAAAGGAGATGGCGGAGGAGGAGGAAAAGCAGCGAGAAGTGAACATGAAGAGAAAGAAAAAAAAGGAGTAAGGGAAGAGCAAGGGGGGAGTGGGTAAGAGAAGGAGGAAATGAAAAGATGACGAGGTCAAAAAAAAACAAAAAAACAAACAAACTTATAGATAGTATACACAAAAGCATATTTTACACAAGTCTTTCATATCCATAAACAAAAACAAAAACAAAACAACATTAACATAAAAAAACTAAGTATGTATTACGCAAAAAAAACTTAAACATTTTGTTTATATTTTGTTATGATGATAATATACGAGACAAAGGATATTGTACACTCATTTCATGCATTAATTTACCTGCTAGGGGAGAATGAAGTGTTTTCTTTTTTCATTCATTTTTGTTAGTGTAAACAAAGTAACTTTTTGCTTAACTTTGCATCCATCTATCTACCTATCTACCTAAACATGTTATTATCTTTATATCTATCTACTTACCCACCTATGCATTTAATTATCTATCGACCTGCCTTCCCATTCTGCTTTATTTGTTTTGTCTGTGCATATATGTATGTTGTGTGTATACATGCATATATGTATGAATGTATGTATGTATGTATGTATGTGTATGTATATATATATATATATATATATATATATATATATATATATATATATATATATATATATATATATATATATATATTCTTCTTTTAACGGTAGGTTCATGTCTGAGCCGCCGTGGTCACAGCATGATACTCAATTGCAGTTTTCACGTTGTGATGCTCTTGGAGTGAGTACGTGGTAGGGTCCCCAGTTCCTTTCCACGGAGAGTGCCGGTGTTACCTTTTTAGGTAATCATTCTCTCTATTTTTTATCCGGGCTTGGGACCAGCACTGAGTTTGGGCTGGTTTGGCCACCCAGTGGCTTGGTAGGCAATCGAGGCGAAGTTCCTTGCCCAAGGGAACAACGCGCCGGCCGGTGACTTGAACCCTCGAACTCAGATTGCCGTCGTGGCAGTCTTGAGTCCGACGCTCTAACCATTCGACCACCGCGGCCTTAGCGATCATGGGCTTCCATGATTTTTCTTGGCAATTTAGAGCGGTGGTTTGCCATTGCCTTCCGCCCGGTGTTTTTATCGAGTCACCATCTCTATTTACCCGGCACCGACTTGGGCTGGCTTGGCCACCCAGTGGCTAGGCAGGCAATCGAGGTGAAGTTCCTTGCCCAAGGGAAACAGCGCGCCGGGCGGTGACTCGAACCCTCGAACTCAGATTGCCGTCGTGACAGTCTTGAGTCCGACGCTCCAACCATTCGGCCACCGCGTCCCCATATATATATATATATATATATATATATATATATATATATATATATATATATATATATATATATATATATATATATATATATATATATAACACACACACACACACACACACACACACACATATATATATATATATAATATATATATATATATATATATATATATATATATATATATATATATATATATATGTGTGTGTGTGTGTGTGTATGTATGTGTGTATGTATCAGTCAATCTACCTATGAAATTATCTATCTGTCCGTTTTTCTATCAATCCGTCAATCAATCTAACATTTTAATAATTGACCCATCTATCTATTCTCTATCCATCTATCAATTTGTCTAGCTGCCTTTCAACTGACTTATTAACATACTTACCTAAATACCTTTCTGTACGTAATGAATAAATAAATAATTACACCTATAGAAATGAAAAAGAAAAGTTAATTACACTACAGCCGTTAAATATGAAGTATAGTCAGAGCACGTAATATTTTTCGTGTATTACGAAGAAACCGAATAACAATGGATACGTTGCTAAAACATTAGAAATTTCTTTTCCTAAAATTCAAATTGAAATTTTCTTTTTCCCCTTTCTAATGAGATAAAAAAAAAGAAAAGAAAAGAAAAGAAAAGAAAATTCTCCGAGCGTCAGACATATTCAAAACATGAAAAGAACCTGATGTGATATAAATATGCAAAAATATTATTGAATAGCCAACCAAAAGGAAAGGAAAGATAGAAGCCCATTAAGATGAGCTTTGCCACAATAAAACCACACGCACACATAAGAACTAGAATCGAGAGAGGCTGCGTTTGAACCAAATATATTAGATTAAGGCAGCGGAGGCCGCAATATGCCTTAAAGTTCTTTATCCTTGTGGTAATGGAACAGAACGTGCTCTGGAATATATCTCACGTCTATATCCATCGAAAAAAAAATGGTGTCTTTGTTTTTCCTACGACCTCGAGATTAGCATTTGTATTCATTTTACGTCCGATATATAGAAGCACACACTCACAAACACGCACGCACGCATGCACGAACGAACGCACGAACACACACACACACATACACACACACACACGTGTGTGTGTGTGTGTGTGTGCATGTGTGTGTGTATGTGTTCATGCGTTCGTTCGTGTGTGTGTGTGTGTGTGTGTGTGTGTGTGTGTGTGTGTGTGTGTGTGTGTGTATGTATATATATATATATATATATATATGTATATACATATATATATATATATATATATATATATATATATATATATATATGTGTGTGTGTGTGTGTGTGTGTGTGTGTGTGTGTGTGTGTGTATGTGTTCATGTGAATATATGTAAATATATGTACATATCTATATATCTATCTATCTATCTATCTATCTATCTATATATATATATATATATATATATATATATATATATATATATATATATATATATATATATTATATATATATATATATATATATGTATATATATATATATATATATATATATATATATATATATATATATATATATATATATATATATATATACATATAAATACACATACGTATCTACAACCACACACACTATCCATCTAGTTATCAATTTATATAATAACCTTTCTATCTGTCTATTTACCTATCTATCTATCTACCAGCCTATTAAGGCAAATACGTATGTATGTATGTATACATGTATGTATGTATATATGCATGTATGTACTTATGCATCTATCTGTGCATCATATGAATGCACGGAAGTTTACATAATTAATCCCCCATAGCGACTAACAAACGGCAACACATCCATCTTCCGTCAAATTGAAATACCTTCCCCTTGGCAGCTGAAATAAAATGCCCCCGTTTAATGAAAAATGCAATGAACATGGTAACGACATACAGAAGTTTCCACACCCAGAACAAAGAAGATGAGAAAATCCATTGAAATTTATGTGAGATCGAAATGAATTAGAATTTAATTTTCATCGCTCGCAGTTCCGAATCAGCTGGCGAGGAGGACCCCCGGCGTCACAATTGCAAAATGTGCAATTAATATGGAGAAAGAAATGGTTGATGGTTCGATGTGATCATTGTGTCATGATGCAGACATTTGTATACGAATACACAAGTATATACGTTGACATACGAGTATACGATATATATGTAGGTGTATATAGATAGATAGATAGATAGGCAGGTGGGTAGGAAGGCAGGTAGGTAGGTAGGTAGGTAGGTAGGTAGGTAGGTGGGTAGGCAGGCAGGCAGGTAGGTAGATAAAAAGATAGATAGATAGATACGTAGGTAGATAAACAGATAGACATATGCATACAAATACATATAGAGAGAAAGACATAGATAAACAGGTATGCATAGATTGAATATATAGATATAGACAGATATAGGTAGAGAGGCAGAGAGAGACATCTATGCATTGTAGATAGAATGATAGACAGATCGACTGACTGACAATACACGCACATTTTGTGTAGGCTTAGACATGCCTGTATGTGTCTCACGCCCTTAGTATATGTTGGTCTTATATCTATGTCCCTGGTATTTCTTTGCCTAAGCTAACAGATCTCCTCTCATTCTCTTCTCGGAGTCCAGCGTGACTCCTACCATCTCATTCTCGATCTGCTACACCTTCAGGCAGACGACGACGAAGCGCAGGAGCAAAAAGACCGGAAGGACATACCTCAATGTTTTCCTCCCTGTCAAAACCTGGGAGAAACGTGAGGTGTTATACTGAGTGAGCCCGTGGACAAAGACGAGAGAGAGCAAAAGGAAGGAGCTTCAGCGACAATCAGGGGAGTGAGAGGGAACAAGAGAAGGAGAGAGATAGAGAGAGAGTGAGAGGGAACAAGAGAAGGAGAGAGAGAGAGGGGAGAGGGCAGAGAGAGGAGAGTAGAGAGATGGAGACAAGAGAGAGGAGAGAGAGAGAGAGAGAGTGAGACACACACACACACAGAGAGAGAGAGAGAGAGAGAGAGAAAGAGTGAGAGAGAGAGAGGAGAGAGAGAGAGGAGAGAGATGAGAGAGAGAGAGAGAGGAGAGAGAGGAGAAGAGAGAGGAGAGAGAGAGAGAGAGAGGAGAGAGAGAGAGAGAGAGAGAGAGAGAGTGAGACAGAGAGAGAGAGAGAAAAAAGCAAAGAGAGAGAAACAGACAGGGGGGGGGCATAATGAACGAGGAGATAAAGAAAAAGAAGACTGGAGGCAAAATCATAAACACTGAAGTCTATGTGGTTCATTATTACAATGACATCACAGAAGTCACAACAGCAAGTGAAAAAAAGATAGAAAAAAAGACAAAATAAATTGCATTGGGCTAAAATAATCATAATAATGATAATGCAAAACAATCTAGACGGGGAATGAAAGTTGGATACGAGTTAGTTATACCAGACATACTGTATACTAAAGAAATATATCTCTCTGTGTTACTGATTCAGTGTTAATATGCCAATAT
>NC_051393.1:3967796-3970296 GCF_015228065.2 Penaeus monodon
TTATCCGTTATCGGCTATTATCTTTTCTATATAACATATGTACTAAGAATACCGACATAGTCAGCATATCTAACATGAACATATACTAAACAAACAGACAAAAAAAAAAAAAAAGGAACTGTAACACAAAGATAAATTGATTTATAGAAAATATAAACACACGGCTTCGAGCAAACACGCCCATACCCGCACATAGAGACCTGATAGACAGATAAAACCGACTGACTCCCCCACCCTGCCCCTCCACCAGTGCAGAATCGTACGTACAAATACACAACATATGACCCTATGAAGCGGACATATTCACAATGATTTTCTCGTATCAGTTATTGTGAAGGAAGGGTTATAACGAACAGCCTGAGGCGGAGGGTAGTGTGTGTGTGTGGGTGGGTGGGAGGGGAGGGGTAGCAGAAAGCACTCTCGCCATTTCTTCTGAAGCAAACAATGCTCGTGGAAAATACCCCCCCCCCCAAAAAAAAAAAAAAAAAAAAAAAAAAGAGAGAGAGAGAGAGAGAGAGAGAGAGAGAGAGAGAGAGAGAGAGAGAGAGATCAAACGGAGATATACGCAGAGATAGAGAGAGAGAAAGAAAGATCAAACGGAGATATACGCAGAGAGAGAGAGAGAGAGAGAGAGAGAGAGAGAGAGAGAGAGAGAGAGAGAGAGAGAGAGAGAGAGAGAGAGAGAGAGAGAGAGAGAGAGAGAGAGAGAGAGAGAGAGAGAGAGAGACTGTGGGAAAGAAATTGAATTCTCTAAAGGAAAAAGGATTATTGCTCTTCCTCGCGGCGAAGTAATTTCTTTTCTTCATGTAACGGTATTGTGGTTACAAGCCTTTTTTTTCTCTTTTTTTTCTTTCTTTTTTTTCTCTTTTTTTTTTTTTTTGCGAACATCGGTTTGCGTATCAATTCTGTATGGGTTATTGGTGATATAACTCTTGCATTAGCCGATAAAGGGATGCAATATGCTCGGGTCAGTTTATGAATGCAATGCATATTTTGCAATGAACAATGATCTGTATTTTACTCATGTGTGATATATTCCCTGACGTTTTTTTTTTTTTTTCAATTGTCGGTCGTTTTTCCCCCTTTTCCTTCTGGTTTCACTGTGTATTTCCAGCGTCAATCCTTTCTACGCAGTGAGTTATTATCTCTCATTCCCACAATTCTAGTTATTATTGCCTTCGATCCACACAAGAAAACACATCATAACTTCAGAACACTGGACAGCCCCGTTAATCCTCATCGTCCATTTTCGTTTTCAGATTTATTCGTAAAAAAAGGACCTTGTTCCATGCTTTCCTGATGCTATTCATTAACGAACGCTGCAATATCCGCACCGAACAAATAGACAAAGAAAGGCAGAGAGGAAGGAGATAGAGAAGCTATTGCAAACTTCAGAGTCTGCATCGAGAAATCTGGTATGTCACAACGGGCAAAGATTCATATTTAACCTGGGAGTCGGTATCATTTTCTTCCTGACCTTTGCACAAATGTTTTTTTTTCTAATGTTACTCACTTTCTTAATTTTCGTTACTTACAGTTTATTTTCCGGTATTGTGCATAAACAACTAACCTGTTCCGTCTGTTTGTCTGTATATGTTTCCTGTCTATTTAATTGACTGTCTCTGTCTGTTTCTCTGGTCCTGTCTCTGTCTGTCCGTCTCTCTCTCTCTCTCTCTCTCTCTCTCTCTCTCTCTCTCTCTCTCTCTCTCTCTCTCTCTCTCTCTCTCTCTCTCTCTCTTTTTCTCTTTCTATCTTTTTTTACGTACAGCTTTTACTCCCATTATTATAATTATTATTATTATTATTATTATTATTATTATCATTATTATCATTATTATTGTTGTTGTTGTTGTTGTTGTTGTTGTTGTTGTTGTTGTTGTTGTTGTTGTTGTTGTTGTTGTTGTTGTTGTTGTTGTTGTTATTATTATTATTATTATCATTATTATCATTATTATTTGTAGTAGTATTATCGTTATTCCTATCATTATAATCATTATCACTATTATTATAATTGTCATTATTATTATCGTTATCAATATTATTTTCAGTATCATTATTGTGGAGTGTGGTCTGTGATCCAGAGGTGAGGGCGACACACACCAGTTACACTCGCGCTTGATTTTTTTATGGCACCACAGTTTCCCCTGCGCGGGACTACTTTAGTTAGCCCGGTGCCCGTTTTCTTTTTTTTTTCCTTTTTTGCTTTTAATTATTTTAATTACTGCCTCGTGTTATGTTTTACCTGTTCTGCTTTCGTTTAATACATTTAATTTGCATTTTAAGTCTCTTGTTTTATCATCGAGTCTTAGTTTCATTTCAATATAGACTAAACTTATTTCGCGGTGTCAATGGCACGGCATGAGTTTTAGATATTTATTTTATCGGTTTATATATTTGTCCTGTATTTTTTTTATCATTACTAGGTTCTTTCTCGCCCTGTGTTTTAATTTTGATTTTATTGATGTATATTTTTTCCCCTTATTTTGTATTTTCATGATGT
>NC_051393.1:3982796-3985296 GCF_015228065.2 Penaeus monodon
TCAGTTTGTGTGCAAGGGATGGCAGAGGTTAGCATCCACTGACAGTGAGCAGGAACCGAACAATTCATCACACAGCACACATTCATATAGTATTGAAGAGGGCAAGGATCCACGTGAGAGCCAATGGATCAAGCCCGAAAGTGGCAGCTGTGACTAATAAGGCTTTTATAAAATGAAGAAACATTATAGCAACTATAAGTAATTTTTTTTTTTCAACATCTATATACACGAACAACGACAACCGTTCACCTAAGCTATGATCATTAAACATGTGTCAGATGTGTTTATGTATGTTATTATGCACAAATGATATACAACTAGCTTAATAATCATACTAATCCCATTTATAAACCGGATGTGTCATTTTCTTTTAAAGGCTTTCGACGAAACTAATTCAACATGTCAGGAACAATTACACGCACCACATCTAATCAAAATTATACTACTGATTATATCAATCGAAATACTGCTGACAAATACAGTGATAACTCGCTTGGTCATGAATATCAAACTGTATCATTTACCTGCATTATTTATCCAATAGTTGTTTCAAAATTGTTATTTCCAGACGTAATAATAAGTAATATGCCTTAGTTGGCTGTATAAAGAGTAGTATTGTAAGTACACAGCTTCTTCTTGATATGTAATACATGGGGAGGACATTGAGTTAAGATTTTCAAGTAGCAGAGGCAGCAAAGGGTCTATTTAGCTAAGGTTAGTAATCCTAGGAGTAGTTGTCAATTCGAAACGTCATATAGCTCTTATTTTCATTACTATTAGTATTGTTTTTGCCGATTTTTATTGTTATATATATTTTTTTTTTTACAGCTATATCATTGTTTTTGTTGTTATTGTAATTCTTCTTTTCTTTTTTGCTAATATCGTTATTGTCATTATATAATCATTGTCATTATTGTTACTATTATCATTATTACCATTATCATTACTACTATTAACCCCATCGACATTGTTTCCATCATTATTATTTCTATTATTATTGTTATTTTTATTATTATTATTATTATTATTATTATTATGATGATGATGATGATGATGATGATGATGATGATGATGATGATGATGATGATGATGATGATGATGATGATGATAATGACGATGATGATGATATTCATCATAATCATATTATTATTACTATTGTTATCATTATTCTTATAATTGTTCTGTTTTTCCTATTTCCTTTTATATTAATCATTATCATTAATGATATCAATATGTGTGTGTGTGTGTGTGTGTGTGTGTGTGTGTGTGTGTGTGTTTGTGTGTGTGTGTGTGTGTTTGTGTGTGTGTGTGTGTGGAGACTGCAAATAGAACAGCGAAGAGAAGAACAAGAAAATAAATGTTTTCTTGTTTTCTTGTTATTCCTCTCGGTGTTCTATTTGAAATTTGTTCGACATGACTTCCTCACGTGTGTGTGTATATATATATATATATATATATATATATATATATATATATATATATTATATATATATATATATATATATATATATATATAGAGAGAGAGAGAGAGAGAGAGAGAGAGAGAGAGAGAGAGAGAGAGAGAGAGAGAGAGAGAGATAATGTATCTGCTACTATGTCTTCTATTATCCTCCCCCCTCTTACCATCCTACTAAAGCAATGGGAATAAAATAAGTTTAGCAATGTACATTTGTTCTTGGTAATGTCATTCATAATGAGGGATACTGATCATCCTATTTTCACATAGTACATGTTATCAGTGTCATAATCTCATAAACGGAAGTTATCTCTTTATTTTTTGTATTTCGTTGAAATTATTTTTCATTCGGAAGTGCATAGTCTTGCCGCCACCAAAATTAAATGAAAATACATATGTACTGTACAGATTCATATACTGTATGAATAAATGCATGTATTATAACACACAGGACGTTGCTGGAATACCTAAGTGATGAATTCTAATACATTTAACATACTGGGAAAAGATATTGTTACACGTTGGAACACCCCAAAAATGATATTTGAATTTCATCATACGAGAGAGAGAGGGACGTGAAAGAATGTCTGAATATTTTCCACGAGAATTGGAAATATCAAGGTACAGGCGATTTCATAAAGTCAGGCAATATAACACTGTAGTTAACCGAAAAATGAAATTATTATTATATATATATTTTTTTACTTATCGCCATTTTACGTGGGTTAACGAGTGCGTACCCAGTGCTTTTAATTCATACAAAGATGAATTGTACTTTCTCCGTCTTCCTTCACATCGCTTCCTACTCTACCGAGTTAATGATGAAATGGTTTCCCTAATATGTGTGCGTTAGCAAGGTAATGTTAGTGAATACTGCATATCGCGGTAACAAGGAACGACAGCTGTCTTATGTGATTTGTAGGACGATTTCCTGGCCGATATCCATGGTTACAGCCACATTTACGCCCACACACACACACACACACACACACTCACACACACACACACATACACACACACACACACACACACACACA
The DNA here is from genome assembly GCF_015228065.2 of Penaeus monodon. Classification (NCBI taxonomy): domain Eukaryota; kingdom Metazoa; phylum Arthropoda; class Malacostraca; order Decapoda; family Penaeidae; genus Penaeus; species Penaeus monodon. The sequence goes on from NC_051393.1 coordinate 3,985,290, forward strand.
CACACTA
>NC_051393.1:4000296-4002796 GCF_015228065.2 Penaeus monodon
TATATATATATATATATATATATATATATATATATATACATACACAGATGCAATTAAGATTTCTATCAATAAAGAATTAAACTAGGGAGACTACGTAGGGAAATATACGTTGGTGTTTATTTTCCTAATGAGCTTATGTTTGCAAATGATATAATCTTGTTTGAAAAAGATTAGAGGGGGATCACAGCTAGGGTGAAACAGGCAGTTGGGGAGTTCCGAAAAGAGGACAGCATATGGGCAGAAAAAAGACGGAAGTGATATTCGGGAAAACGTTATACAAATTGAAGTGAACTGTGCAACAATAATAACAACAGCAACAATGATGATGACGGTATATATATATATATATATATATATATATATATATATATATATATATATATATATATATATATATATATATATATATATATAATACCGATAATAATGATAAAGACAAATATTGTAATACCTTAATACGAAAAGAGGTAGATATAGCAGATACTGTACAGGATGGCTCAAAACTAACTATATACTTCTTTTATTTCTATTCGGTTATCATCCGGAGAGACGTGAGGCTATTAGTATTTGGCATTTAAGGTTTTGCGGCATTTGTAAGAATTCCCTTGCCCATGGCAAGGGAGCAGCGTTACAAAATTGCTGCCTGTTAAGAAACTTTTCAGTCACCCACTGCAGTTCATTGCGAGTTTTAGAAGCTTTATTGCCATCACGATACCCATGGCAAGTCTCTTGAAACAGGATCTGTTCTTGACACACCACGCGGAGGGAGGCCTGCTATTACCACCACTCCTAGGCAGGCGTTCGCGGAAAGCCAGGGAAAATCCAATCAGAGAGCTGCACAGGAACTCTGCATCAGCAAAAGCGCAGTTCAGCGTATCCTTTGGAGAGTGACACAGCTGTTCCCACACCAACTTCGGGTTGTGCAAACGCTTCAAGCGGAAGATTGTGATGCTCCTGTGGAAATATGTGAATCGCTCCTCCACCATTACCAAAACGACCCTCAGCTCTTGGGAACTTATGGTTCAGCGACGAATCTTTTATCTCTCTGGTCGAGTAAACCGAAACATCTGCCGACTTTAGCGAAAATCTGGGCCAACTGGACCATTTTTCTTCCACGATGCATTAGGTAACAGGTCACCGAACAGGGGAAATTACCTGACGATGCTGCAGGAGTTTGCTGAATGATGTTACTAATGATTTTTTTTTTTTTTTTACAAGCAGGAGGCCCTCCCAGATTTGCCATGTCCGTGAGGGATTTCCTGGTCATCAGGTTTCCTGGCGGATGGATCGCTCGAAGAGGTCCCATCGAGTGTGCTCGGCGCCCCCCTTGACTAACACCTTGTGCCTTTGTTTGTGTGGTTATATCCAAAGCAAGGTGATCCCCGTGGCCTGCTTGAGGACAGAAACCGCACAGCTTGCAGTGAGTTCGGGGAAGAGACGCTGCAAAACGCCCGTCCTGAGGTGGAGATACGCAACTAGTCCCCAAGGCTTTGGAACGTGAAAACAAGTTTAGCAAGTAACGTGCAATGACCATACTGCTGATGCTAAAATATGAATAAACTTCTTTATCAATTTGTTTGAAATTTAATAAAAATGTGACTTTCGGGACGCCCTGTATAGAGCCACATGAAGATAAATACTTTAAGTCAACGATCAATAACTATACTAATGTCATTGGTGGTGTATATGAACTATGTCAGTGGAAATGAAATAGGAGAGTCAGTAATCGCCTTATTATTATGCCGCAGATTAAAGTACACGCCGTTTATTAATGATCCCGCAAGGCTTAGTTGGAAATAGAGAAATCAGTTTTCGAATAAAACACCCAATATTTGGTGACTCAGAATTTAGGAACATTGATGATGAAGGTAAAATACGTCAGGAGTGATAGCATAGCCAAATTTTACGTAATGATGAAAATGATAAAGATTGTAAAAAATATGTAAACAATAATTATAATTATACTAAAGGTAATAATAATTATAATTATGATGATAATTATTATGATAATAGAATTACACTAATTTCATTATTGTTGTTATCATCATCATCATCATCATCATCATCATCATCATCATCATCATCATCATCATCATCATCATCATCATCATCATCATCATCATCATCATCATCATCATAATCATCAGCAGCATCATAATCATCACCATCACCTTCATCACCATCATCACCATCATAATTATCGTACATTATTATTATTGTTATTGTTATTGTTATTATTATTATTATTATTATTGTTATTATTATTATTGTTATTATTATTATTATTATTATTATTATTATTATTATTATTATTATCATTATTATTATTATTATTATTATTATTATTATTATTATAGTAGTAGTAGTAGTAGTAGTAGTAGTAGTAGTACTACTACTACTATTATTATTATATTATTATTATTATTATTATTATTATTATTTATTATTATTATTATTATTATTATTATTATCATATAATAATAATAATAATAATAATAAT
>NC_051393.1:4015296-4017796 GCF_015228065.2 Penaeus monodon
AAAAGAGAGGAAGAAAGACGGTAACATGATACTAAAGAGAGAGAGAGGAGAGAGGAGGAGAGAGGAGGAGAGAGGAGGAGGAGGAGGAGGAGGAGGAGGAGGAGGAGGAGGAGGAGGAGGAGGAGGAGGAGGAGGAGGAGGAGGAGGAGGAGGAGGAGGAGGAGGAAAGGGAGAGAATACAAAGCGAGTGAAAAGGTATGACAGAGACAGGAAAAGAGAAAGAGAAAAAATAAAGAATATGTGAAAGCTAATTCCTACAAATAACTGACTGGAACCTACAAATAATTGCGAACAAAAATCTTTCGAAAGATATTATATTATTGCAATGGATATGAATAATTATTTCTGAATTTATAATCGCCTATGCTCATTTAGTCACAATAAACGAAATCTCATTTCAGTTTAAATGAACTGAAAAAATCACAATGTTAATATGACCGACATTTTTCTTTCTTTTGTTCCTTTTAATATTACTATTTATATATTAGTAAATGGAAGCATCTCTCCCTCTCCCTCTCCTCTCTCTCTCCTCTCTCTCTCTCTCTCTCTCTCTCTCTCTCTCTCTTCTTCTCCTTTCTCTCCCTCTCCATCTCTCTCCTCTCTTCCTCTCTCTCCTCTCTCCTCATCTCTCTCTCTCTCTCTCTCTCTCTCTCTCTCTCTCTCTCTCTCTCTCTCTCTCTCTCTCTCTCTCTCTCTCTCACTTTCCATCTCTCTCTCTCTCTTCCTCTCTCCCATTCTCCTTTCCTCTCTCCTACCTCCATTCCTCTTTCCTTTTCTCCTCCACTTCTCTCTCTTTCCCTACCCTGCTCTCCTCTTTTTTGTGTGAACCACTGATGTCATTACGTTAAGTAGTCAAACGCTGGCAGGCATTTTACAGAATTATCGAAAATTAGGCCCGTTTACACCGAAATTTATAGTCACTTTTGTAAAATGTATATATGTATATGAATTGGATTGATATGAGTACTGCTGCTGCTACAGATAATGATGATGATATCACTACTACTTATAATAATATTTATAATGGTAATAACAATAATTATAATAATTTTGATGATGATGATGATAATGATAATGATGATAATAATAACAATAATGATGATGATGATGATGATAATCATGATAATAATAATAGTGATAATGATAACAGTAATGACAATTACAGTAATAATGAGGATATAATGACAATGCCAGTGATAACAATAAGATAATAAGAATGAAAATAACAAGAATGAGAATGATTATAGTTATGATAAAACTGATAATGATAACATAATGAAAATGATAGTGATAATAATGACAATAATAATATTAATAATAATAATAATAATAATAATCATGATAATAATAATAATAACAATAATAGTAATAATAGTAACAATAGTGATAATAATAATAATAAAATAATGATGATAATAATTACAAATAACAATAACAACAATAACAATAAAAATAATGACAATAACAACAATAACAATAAAGATAATGATTGTAATAACCACAAATAATGATACTGATAACAGTAATAATTTTGATAATAAACATTATAGTCGTAATAATGATGATAATGATAATAACAAAGATAATGATGATGATGATGATGATGATGATGATGATGATAATGGTAATGATGATAATGATGATGGTAATGATAATGATAATGATAATGATGATGATGATGATAAAATGGTAATAATAAATATGATGCCAATAAGTGTTATCATAATAACAAGAATAACATTATGGAATTTATCAACAAAAACGACAACAACAATACTAAAGACAGCAAACAAGAACAATAAAGATATATTACAACAAATTATACTACTAATAAAAATCTATTAAACCGACCAACATGACTGTCCTACTAGAGCTTAACCCAACTGAAACACTGCAGATGCTATTCCACATAACCGTCTGTACATAAGCCGCATATTAAAATTTGTACATAGAGTACATTACGCGTTAAGCACGTCTTAGGGTACAGTAGAGGGGGGAGGGTTAAACTATGCAATCTGCTTGGTAATACAACTTTGGGTAAATTCTTTTCCATTTCTTTGATTACGTTATTTATTTGTTAATTTATTCATTGACATATTATATATTTTTTAAATCTTATTCAGTAGATACATTCTCGATATTGGAATCTATATACCTTTCCTTTAACCCAAGTGTTCGTAATTCTTGAAAAGATAATTCGGAAAAATATAACCTGTTTGATTATGTTTCCCAGTTCCAAGAAAGGTGAATAATGTCAATTCACTGATGGCATTTCTTCATTATAACAATCGCTTCATTATCACTGAGTTGTCGTTATAAGATGTCGAATTCATTAGTGCCACGTAACTGTCAGATAAATACGATGGGTAATCTCGTTATCCCGTTGTTAATTATGAGACATCGCACGACCAGCCCGGAAGCAAAAAAAAAGAAAGAAAAAAAAAAAAAAAAAAGGTTAGAAATGAAAAAAGAGAGAAGAACGGAAAAAAAGTCAAAAGGG
>NC_051393.1:4020296-4025296 GCF_015228065.2 Penaeus monodon
AATAGCGACAATACCAATACCAATAATAATTATAATGATGGTAATAATAGAAATAACATATTGATAATAATAATAACGAGAATAATCATAATAATCATAACAATAATTAATGATAATAGTGATATTATTAACGATAACCAGAACAAGAATGAGAGCAAGGACAATTAGGCCTAAAATAGAATAAAAATAGAAATCTTAATAGGCAGACCAAAGAAAATAATCCTCGGGAAGGAAGTGTTAAGGGCCTCACATTTCACTCCTGCAAGCCATTCCAGAGAGCGATAATGAGGGCGGAGGAAAAATTGGAAAGATCATTCATATACATTGAGGAGATATTTCAAGGAATCTCCGTAATGTGACGGGTACATATAATGCGTGGAAAAATATGTATTGTATACCGAGAGGTGTGACTCACTGTTGAGATATGAAAATGCTTTATAGAATTACTTTATGTAGGTTGTGTAGTTAATATTCATGGTAAAGGTTAAGTATTTCTCAATAAGGTTTTATGTTAGATTAATGTAAATAGAATGTGGATAAAAAAAAGAGAAATAAGATCATGATATATCATGAAAATATTTGAAAATAGCAAAATATAGATAAAACTTAAAATGATAGATAAAGTAAAATTAATTTTATATATCCTAATAAAATATGATATAATGCAAACATAAACGATATAGTATTCACTCCTCCCCTAAGAAAACAAAAATAAATAAAAAGGCCGTCCGTAAATGATAAATGTAGCTAAAGATATCATAGAGATAATTGGAAGGAAACTCTTGTCCAACACTGATTGGCAGGTTAATGAAGGATATGGAATATGTGTATTTAAACAGCTTAACTGGACATGGATTAAAAGATCAGTGAAGATAAAAATATGGAGGAAAAATTTAGTGACTCAGATCATTCAATTTACGGATGGAGACACAGGGTGAGGTGTGTGTGTGTGTGTGTGTGTGTGTGTGTGTGTGTGTGTGTGTGTGTGTGTGTGTGTGTGTGTGTGTGTGTGTGTGTGTGTGTGTGTGTGTGTGTGTGTGTGTGTGCTTGAGTGCGTACAATGTAAATGGCTGACGGAGAGAGAGAGAGAGAGAGAGAGAGAGAGAGAGAGAGAGAGAGAGAGAGAGAGAGAGAGAGAGAGAGAGAGAGAGAGAGAGAGAGAGAGAGAGAGTTTGAGTGCGTGTGTGTGTTTTTGAGTGCGTGTGTATGTGAGCATGTGTGTATGTTTGAGTGAGCATGAGTGAGTGGGTATGTGTGATTGAGTGCGCGTGTGTGTATTTCAGTGCGTGTGTGTATGTTTGAATGGGAGTGTTTCCGTGTGTGAATGTGTGTTTCTGCGCATGAGCGTGTGTTCAGGTACACAGATACACCTTCTCGCTTACAGTATTATACAGGAGTGCCCCCCACCCTACCTCCGCCATTGTGGCTGTGACCCCCTTCGAAGACAGCTGCTTGATGGGTTCCGCCGACAATAAAGAGGCGCCATTCCTTTTCGCTATACCAAAAATGGTTCACGCTCTGGCTAACCCTTTTGCGTGCTCCGAAATAACAAGAAAACTTTACGGCCAACTTTATAGAAAATGCCTTTAGCCAAAGCAGCGGTTACACAAGAATAGATTCTCCTTCACGGATTTTTATTCATCCTAAAAATGAAGCCTACAGAGCGCCGCCTTCCCTACAGTTGAAGTAGTGGATTTGTTGTTGTAAAGAGGTCAGTGTTTCAAAGCCTATTGTTTACGTGGGACTTGCTTTCATACTCAGCTGCGTGATTTTTTGTATTCTGGTTATTAAGGAGTGTTCTCTGACATAAGACAATTGTGTACACTCACACACGTACATAAAGGCCCGCACGTACACGCCCACACGCACGTACACGCCCGCACGCACACACACACACACACACACACACATCTATCGACATTAATGATAGTGACTGAAGATAAAGACCAAAATAATCACAATAATTATCTAAATTAAACGCCAACGGCACTGCTGAGAATAACAAATGCATAAATATAAACAACAATTAAGAGAATAATAATGACATGAAATAATAACCCTCATTATCATACATAATGGTGTCAGTGTGCGCATAGGGTTCTGTACAAAGGAGATAGATCCATTAACTGCAGCCTTTGGATCCCGTCGGCACTTGCGACCTATTGATCCATAGGATATAGGATTATGTTATATTCCTAATATTCCTATTAATTTAGGGATAACACACATGTGCAAGGGATCACTTAGAAATATGTAACGATAGTAAATATGCATTTTTTTTTAGTGGCGTCAATAGAAATAAGATATTAGTTTTTAGTTTATGTGTCGTGTGTTGGATAAAAAACGGGATATTTTTAAACTGTATTTGTAATTAATTTTAATATGTATATTTGAAACGAAGCAAAGTTATTTTAATTTGCCCATGCGAAGCAAAAGGATGACTTTGTGTTACTAACTAGTCCATGGTGTAAAAGTATGCTGCCTGTGAACTACCGAGTCGAGGCGCGTGTCTCCCATTTATTTACTTATGTATTTATCAAATCAATTATTATCAATTTACTTATTATTGTCATTATCATTATCATTATCATTATCATTATCATTATCATTATCATTATCATTATCATTATTATTATTATTATTATTAAGTTTCAGGAAGGAACATGAACCGTTTCCATTTTCGACCATAGTGTTCAATAACTCTGTGCATCCCTTTGCAGGAAAAGAATTCGCCTGTATATTACATTCTGGAATAATGGTCCATTGAGTGATCTGAAGAGGAAGGCCATTCGTATACGAAGTGGTTACGTAACTGATATCACCAGTTCAACGAAATTTGATGTGATCCCGTTTCCATTACTGGCTTCATGTTCATTTTCCTATTCAGTTACGGCTATGGAAAAAGAGAAATGGAGCAGTTGATGCTATTTTACATTCAGTGTGGAATGGCCCAGAGTAGTTTCCAGAATTAGTGAAATGTCATACTGTATCTCCTGTTTCACGTGAAAGGTAAAGCATTCAAACATTTAAACTTTTGTAAAATAACGCCACTTCTTGCTAAATATTTCACTCTTCTTCTGTTTAGCTAAGCCTAGGCGATTGGTTAATTTCTCCGGTGACTCTTTCACTACGAAAGAAAGGTTGACTCAATTAGCTAACTCATTCCAGCTGCTGATGGGTAATTGGTCTCTCGGGAATCTCTCAAGCTGAAGAGATCAAAGGTACACAGACTAACGATGAGGAGCCAAAGGGTTAACTTGCCATTCAAGCGTGGATTGGAGGCCTAGTGTAATTAGACTTCAAGGGTCAAAGGTTATCTGGATGTTATTATAGAAAAAAAAAGAGGTAAGAATCATCTTCTTAAGACTGATCAAGGATCATCATCGTTACTTTTATGATGGTTGATAATTGATATTTGTGTCGTTTTGTTATTAATATCCTTTCGTCTTATTATTGTAATGCATTTTTTTTTTATTATGAGTATTCTATTTTCATTAGTTATTCATCTAACATCATTATCATTATCTTTTATCCTTCTTAGCCACATCATTTATCTCTATTATCACTGTAACATACAAGATATCTGTTCCATTGTCTGATAGTCTTTGTGAATCAACGATACGGAATTTGCTGAGGGGTCTATCTATGTAATTCCGTTATGGAAAGTTCAAAAACAATTTAGCACGGAGGAATCCTGCTCATTAAACGGAAGCTCGACATAATCTCCTTTGTCTTATATAGGGGAAAAAATCTTTGTTGTATTAGGGTACGCAGAATCCTCGAGTGTCCCGGCCAGTATTACCTTTACGCGGAATTTATTATCCCCGTTATATAGATATATAGTGCGTGTAATGGCATTCTTTTGTTTGGCGGAAGGAAATTGAATTCTTGGTCATTTTGCTCAGAAAGCAGACGCTGTTTTTCCGTTCACTTTCTTACGTGTTTATTTTCTTCTTCTTTTTTTCAGGTATTCCCATCTCAAATGATAATTAGATTGATATCTTTAAATCGCAAGAAGAAGCCCCTCATCCAATTAAGGTTTATATTGCAAGATTTCGTGTTTCTTGGCCCGTTTGAAGAAGCGAAAAATGTATGGCTTAGGATAATGACGTCCATTCAGACTGCATATTCGGTTTTCTCAGTTGCTTCATTCACACAAAAAATATGAAGGAAAATAGCATTTACAAATAGTGTTGATAAGAAAGGAGACAGAGAGACAGAGATAGATAGATACATACATAGAGAGAGAGAGAAAGAGATAGAGATAGAGAGATAGAGAGATAGAGATAGAGATAGAGATAGAGATAGAGATAGAGATAGATAGATAGATAGATAGATAGATAGATAGATAGAGAGAGAGAGATAGATAGATAGATAGATAGATAGATAGATAGATAGAGAGAGAGAGAGAGAGAGAGAGAGAGAGAGAGAGAGAGAGAGAGAAGATAAATAGATAGATAGATAGGTAGATAGATAGATATCTATATATATATATATATATGTATATATATATATATATATATATATATATATATATATATATATAATATATATATATATATATATATATATATATATATATATATATATATATGTATGTATGTATATAAATACTTGATAAGTATACCTACATACACCTATACACACACGCGCGCACACACACACACACACACACACACAAATATATATATACATATATATATATATATATATATATATATATATATATATATATATATATATATATATATATATATATATATAGTAATATATTATATATATATATATATATATATATATACATTTTACACAAACACACACACACACATGTATATATCTAGATATATGTATATATATGCATATATATGTATGTATATATATATATATATATATATATATATATATATATATATATATATATATATATATATAACAGAGAGAGAGAGAGGGAGAGCAAGAGAAACAGAGAACATTCAATACTAGTGCTGAAAAAATCCTAA
>NC_051393.1:4149419-4156919 GCF_015228065.2 Penaeus monodon
TTCCCCTTTGGGGGCAAGAATTTCCCTCGATTGCCCCCTACCACTGGGTGGCCAGCCAGCTCAAGTCAGTGCTGGCCCCAAAAGCCCGGATAAAAAAAGAGAATGTTTACCAAAAAGGTAAACTGGCACTCTCCGGGGAAAGGAACGGGGACCCTACCACGATCACTCCAAGACATCACAACGTAAAAAATGAATTATATCATGCTGTGCCCCGGCGGCTCAGACATAAACCTACCGTTAAATGTGATGATTTTATATATAATATATAATATATATAATATATATTTTAATATATATATATTAATATTATATATATATTTTAATTATATATAATATTATTATATATAATATTATTTATTTTAAAATATATTATATATATATATATTTTATATATTTTAAAATTATATTATATAAAATTATATTAATCATTATTACCCCCACACAAATACACAAACAAATACCACAAGCACCACAATATTACCAGTATTATATGTTATATTTATATATATTTATTTATTCATATTATATTATATATAATATTATTTATAATTATTATATTATTTTTAATTATTATTATTATTTATATTTTTTATATTATTTTAAATTATTGTTATAATATATATTTTATATATATATTTATTTATATAAATTTTATATTATTATATTATATATGTGGTGTGTGTGTGTGTGTGTTGTTGTGTGGGTGTGTGTGTGTGTGTGTGTGTGTGTTCCTTATGTATATATATTATTTTTATATTATATATATATATATTCTATATATCTATCTATTTTTATATTTTAATAATAATATATATTAATATACTTATTTTTTTATATTTAAAATATTATAATTTTAAATCATGTCCATGTCTCTTTCTATTTTTTATTTCTATTTAATATTTATTCTTCTTTTTATTATATATATTTTAATCATTATATATATTTTTTTATCTTTATTTTTTTATATCTATATTATTATATATATTTAATTCTATTATATTTTATCATTACATGTTATATGTCTAAACATATTTTATTATCTATTTCATATATAAATTTTATATATTATATTTAAAAATTTTTATATTATATATATATTTAAATATATATATATTTTTATTTCTTTTTTAACGTGGGTTCTGTCTGACCGCCGGGGTAAAAAGCAGATACTTAATTGTTTTTTTATGCTGTGAGCCTTGGATGAGACGGGTAGGTCCCCAGTTCCTTTCCACGGAGAGTGCCGGGTGGTATTTTTTTTTTAGGAAATCTTCTCTCTATTATCCGGGCGGGGACCACACTGACTTGGCTGGCTTGGCCACCCAGTGGCTGGTAGGCAGTCAAGGTGAATTTCCCTTGCCCAAGGGAACAACGCGGCGGTCGGTGACCCGAACCCTCGAATTCGATTGCCGTCTGACAGTCTTGATCCGACGCCAAAACCATTGGGGCCACCGCGGCCTTGACATCATGGGCTTCCATGATTTTTTTCTTACAATTTGAGCGGTGGTTTCCATTCCCTTTCCCCCCCGGTTTTTTTATGGTCACCATCTCATTTACCCGAAATGCTTGACGGGTTTGGGCCCACCCAGTGGCTGGGCGGGAAAATCGAGGTGAAGTTCCTTCCCCAAGGGGAAAACAACGCCCGGGCCGGGTGACTCAACCCCTCGAACTCAGTTTCCCGTCGTGACAGTCTTAAGTCCGACCTCTAACCTTGGGCCACCGTGGCCCCATATATATGTATATATATTTTGTATTAATATTTTAATATATATATATATTATATATATATATTATGTGTGTGTGTGTGTGGTGTGTGTGTGTGTGTGGTGTGTGTGTGTTTTTGTGTGTGTGTGTGTGTGTGTGTTTTGTGGTCTGTAGTACATCCTACTGTAAATATTTATATATTTTTTTATATTAAAATAATATAATATTATATTATAATATATATATATATATATAATAATTTATTATTGTGTGTGTGGTGTGGGTGTGTGGTGTTGTGGGGGTGTGTTTGTTTTTTTATATTATATTATAAATAATATATATAAAATATTATATATATTATTTTATTTATATAATATTATAAATTTTATATATTTTAATTTTTATATATTAAAATTATTATTAATATCTAATATTATATATATATATAATATATATATATAATAAAAATTTTAATATATTATATATATATATATTATATATTTAAATATATAAAATTATTAAAAAATATATATATATATGTATACATTTTTTATAATAAAATAATATATAATATTTTAATATTTATATTATAATTATTTATAAATATATATATATTTTATACCATATTTAAATTAATAATTATTTTAAAATATATTTATTTTTAATTATATATTTTATATAATTATATATATAATATTTTTTTTTTTTTTTTTTTTTTTTTTTTTTTTTTTTTTTTTTTTTTTTCATTATCTATATAATATTATAAAATATTTTAAAATATTTTATATATATATATATTATTTTAATTATATATATAAATAAAAATATTATATTAAAATAATTAAAATAATATTATATAATATTATATATTATATAATATATATTTTTTATATATATTTTAAATATAATTAATATTAAACTACGGGAAAACTCATTTTATAAACTCAACAACAATAAAAACATCAGAAACCAATTAAAATTTGAAAAAATTCCCTCCGGGGGAAAAATATCTATAAACAGAATCCCAATTTTAGATTTCCATCCGAGATCCTCCATCATCGAAATATTTGAATGAAGGCTGAAAAATAGTGGCGTTACGCCCTTAATATAACACACAAAGCACTCACTTAAAGGGGATATTCCACGGTCAGAGGTGCATTATTGCCCGTGAAATTTTGAAAGATACGATGAAATGAGGTGTTTAAGGCATTTAAATGAGGTCTTATCATTTGTTTATTGAGCATCTTCGTTTCGTGAGAGGTAGAGTTCAAGAAATGTTTATATGTTCGGTGTATTTATTACTGTGAGTGTTAACGTGGTATAAAATGTTTATAGACTGATGAGGTTCATTATTACTCATAATTTTCTTTCTTCCTTCCTTTGTGTCTTCTTCTTTTTCTTCTTCTTCTTATTATTATTATTGTTATTAATATTATTAATATTATTATTATCATCATTATTATTATTATTGTTATTATTATTATTATTATTATTATTATTATTATTATTATTATTATTATTATTATTATTATTATTATTGTTGTTGTTGTGTTGCTGTTGTTATTATTATTATTATCATTGTTGTTATTGTTCTTGTTATTGTTGTCATTATTATTAATTTCGTTATTTTACTATTATTATCATTATAACTATCATGCATAATTATTATATGTTTTCATTATTATTATCAATATTGTTATTTTCATTATCGTAATTATTATCGTTAATATTGTTATTATCAATTTTATCATTATTATCATGGTAACTTTCATTATCATTGTTAGTATTTATAAGTATTATCATTATCATTGCTATAATAATATTAATAATATTAATGATATTAATAATGATAATAATAATAATAATAATAATAATGATAATAATTATAACAATAATTATTAATACTATTGTTATCTTTATTATTGTTATTATTATCATTATCATTATTGTTATTATTATTATTAGTAGTAGTATAATAATAATAACAATGATAATAATAATAATATAAGTAATAATAATAATCATTGTTATTATTATTATTATCATTATTATTATTATTATTATTATCAGTATTGTTTTATATTGTTTTTGTTATTATTGTTATCATCATTATTATCACTATCAACAATATTACAAGTGCTATTATCATATTTTTTATCATTGTGTGTCATTATCATCAAGATTATCATTGTTATCATTATTTTCATTAGTAATATTATTGTTATCAATATCATCATAGTCATCATTATCATTATTGTAAATATTATTATCATTTTCATTATTGTTATTATTATTAAATGATTATCAAATCAAAATTTTTTTTATTTAGTTATTATTATTATTTCATTATTATTTTATTATTATTATCATTTTTATTATCATTATCATTATTTTTATTATTATTATTATTTCTAACTATCATTACTATTGTTGCTATCATGATTACTATTATTATCATCATCATTATTATTACTATTATTGTTGTTATTATTATTATCATCACCACCATAATTATCATCATGATCATTATTACTATTCCTTCTGCTCATTATTTTCAGCATTAATCGCATACTGTTATTAGCATATTTATGAAAGTTATTATGATTATTGTTATTTTCATCATTATCTTATTTCTTTTAATTATGACTCCTATCAATTTTCCTATGTAATTATTTCCCTATGCATCTGAAAATACGAAAAATTATAATATTAATTATAATTATAATAATTTGTGTTTCATTTCTGCTTTCTGTTTCTCCCTCAAATGCTCTTCAGGCTATTATCACCCAAAGTGAAATCACTTTTAAAACAACAAAGGAAGAAAGGAGCGTGAGAGTTAGTGCTAAGTGAAAACCCCAATTCAATTTCCAGTGATAAAATGTACTTTATTTTTGTCCTTCTCGTGTGTCGAAGTCACAAGAGCCTCGTTCGTAAATTTCATTATATAAAGGGACCTCTAGTCTCTCTCTTTTTTTCTGGCTGCCTATATTTTATAACGTTGATTTGACAAGGGTTCTTATCAATTGTTTGCGCTGGTGGAGGTACTTTTGTTAAGGGAAACATTCACATGCACGAACACAAAATCGAAAACACACACTCGCTCACGCGCACACACACTCACACACACACACACACACACACACACACACACACACACACACACACACACCACACACACACACACACACACAAACACACCCCAAACACACAAAAAACCCCTTACACATATACATATATTATGGAGAGAGGAGAGAGAAAGAGAGAGAGAGAGAAGGAGAGAGAAGGAGGAGAGAGAAGGGGAAGGAAGAGGAGAGGAAGAGAGGTGGAAGAAAAAGAGAGAGGAATGAGAGGAGGAGAGAGAGAGAGAGAGGAGAGAAGGAGAGGGAGGAAGAGAGAGGAGAGAGAGAGAGGAGGGAGGGAGGGAGGGAGGAGAGCACATAAACAATCAAACAAACACATATATTCATTCATGCACAAATACATCAATACAAAGAAAGTAAAAATAAACAAGACACACGCACGCGCATTACACACACATCTAATTACAAGAGCAACAGGTTAATGCGATATACTGATACGTTGACCACTTCTTAAAAGTGTTTTGGGAATTTTACGGTTTCTTTCACGACACAACTTAAAACAGCCTTGAAAGGAAATTTTCTCTCTTTCTCGATCCTTAAGAAATTTAGGAAGATATACACAACGCGTAATAATGCCTTCAAAATGTTGACTTGTGCATATGAACAATCCTGACGGAGAACCTATTCTTATCTCTCAGAACTATAGTTGTCATGAACTTGCACCTGAGATCTGACAAAGGGGGTTTTACAAAAGGATACCATTGCTTCAGGGGAGAATGCATGACAATATGCTCGCTTTGTTTACTGTAGTGGATGTTCTAGACTTTCAGCTAGCTGGAGATCTAGAGAAGCAGGATTTTCTTGTTTTGTTTTGGTTTGGTTTTTTGGTTTTAATGCTATTCTTTACCAAGTGTATTAGAGTCTCCTACGCTTATGTCTATGTTGCTTGAAAATCACATTTACACTTTGTCAGCTGACTCAACATAAATTTCATTTTTAAACCACATTTCCTTTTCTTTGTAGGAGTGAAAGAAGAATCAGAAAAAAATGTAAGATGAATAGAAAGAAAGGCAGGAAAATAACAAAGAAGCCCCGTTTCGTATGCATTTAGCGCCCCTGTTTGCCAAAGTTATATGATGAAAATAACTGCAGGCTTATGATTCATCTCTCGGAAAGAAGATGAGATTACGTGCAGACACTGGAGCGTAAACAGTCTTTAGAAATATGCTATTACGAGAAATCTGATTATAGATATACCAGTTTCGTACCTAGTTTTCTCTGGGTGTAATGCTATTGTTTTTTTTTTTTGTTCATTGGCAGTCCTTCATTCTGGACTGTCTAATATCTGACTCTACCATTGTGTAAATAGAAGTATATAGGCATGTAAATATTTATATGTATAGGCGTATATGAGTAAACTTAAAGTGTAGGTACACATGAGTACATCTTGATTTGTGATATCCATATACTTACAAAAACTCTAGCTATGAACATAGACACAACCCACATACAGCACTTCGAAATAAATTTTTCACGTACATGAACACGCAAATGAACACACACACGCATACATACACGTCTCGCTCGGCCCTCCTAGCAGTACCTTTTCGGGCTGTCAGTTTTCCTTCGTCTTCTTGATGGATCCTTGTCAGCGTTTTACAGATGCCAAATGAGGCTGCAATGTGCTGAATGATAGAAAGATGATATTAGAATATAACGGTAAGCTTTTCTCAAGATTTTGGAAGTCCATAAAACTTGATGAATGGAACTATGGTATCAATAACCCACCCTCCCCAATCCCCACCCTCCTCTTCCTCAGGAACTTACGTGTTAATATTGCTTAATTATTAATCCAACTCGGCAGTTCTGTCTTATATTTCTTTTCGGCAATAACCATTAATGTTTTAAATAATAATATGCATATAACCAGCGTGCAGAATATATGCCGTATCTTCTGGACTGAATATTAAAGTAAATTTGACATGTTATTGGATTATTGTAACATATAAAGGAATTTAAACTTTTATTGTCCCATCAGGGTTATTCTGATTGATTATTGAAGATATAATCATGTAAGTTATAGGTTCATTTAGGATGTAACTGATGTAATAGGAAATAATGTCCCCGGATGTAAGCTGCATTCTTGAAGCTGTTAGTTTGTGGGTGTGGGTTTATCTTTAAAGACAGATAGATAGACAGTTAAAAGGGCGATTACAAAAAATAACTTTCACATAAGGAGGGATAGAGAAGGAGAGAGAGAGAGAAGAGAGAGAGAGAGAGAGAGAGAGAGAGAGAGAGAAGAGAGAGAGAGGAGAGAGAGAAAGGAAAAGAGGGAGAAAAGAGAGGAGAGAGAAGAGAGGAGAGAGAGGGAAAAGAGAGGGGAAAAAGAGAATTTTTACATCCAAGGATACATCAATTCCGAAATGAAATTTTGTAGTATAAAAATTTCCCTTGTAACTTTCTACTATACTGCAAATTAATGCGACAAATTCTCCTTAACCCCAGAGGATTTTTTTTTTGTCCTCTCTCGTATTTTTCCACCTTTTTTGTGTGTGTGGGCAGGGGAACTATTCATTACGAAAGCGGAACAGAGGCAAGAATTTGGAGTCTGAGGGAAACTTCATACCGTGCACATACAGAGGGGAAAAACCCTCTCTCTTGTACGGAGTAGCTTGTGGACCTCCTCCCCCCCCCCCACCTACTTCAAGTTTATCTCGAA
>NC_051393.1:4209419-4211919 GCF_015228065.2 Penaeus monodon
GGGGAGGGGCGGCAGACGGAGATGGGGGAAGACAGGGTGATGAGAGGGGTAGAGAGGGTGAGGAGAGGGGGAGAGGGGGGGAGGAGATAGGGTGATAAGAGGAGGAGAGAGTATGAGAAGAGGGGGAGGGGAGAAGGAGATGGGGGAAGTTAGGGTGATGTAAGGAGGAAGGGGGGAGGGGTGGGGGTACAGGGCTCCCTAGGATCGACCAGGGGGAGGTGGGGTTTTGGGGGAGTAAGGAGTGTGAAATGGGCGGATCTGGGTTTCCGGGTATATAAGGGGGGAAGCTACTGATACTGGGGTGGGGTGAGGTGGAGCTTCCCTACTAGATGTGGGGAAGGGGGGGGCGGGGGAAGGGGAGGGTTGACGGTCCAAAAAGAACCAAGAGAGGGAGTTGAGGAAGTGGGGGAGAGGGGAGGAGGAGGGAGGTAAACAAAGAAGTAAAAGCAAAAACAAAAGAAATTGCTTGATTCTTATGGTGCTTTCGAACTGCTTGCGACTTTCAGTGTCTCGTATTTTTTTTCTTTTTTTTGTGGCAGTGATAGGGGAGGCGATGGGAGGTAAGGGGGGGGGGAGGAGTTATGTGAGAGTCGTGGACGAAAAGTTTGTTTATAAAGTTGTAAGGGCGTGTTTATTTTGTCACTAGTGTTACCATTATCAACATCATTATCTGCTCTACTTATTTATTCGTTTATAAGTTTTGTCCTTTCTTGCTTTTCATGTTTATGTTGCTTTATCCTTCTGTTCTCTTTTTCTTTTTCATTCCTCAATTAAATTAATTATATTTTATATTCTTAGACATAATAGCAATAACGATAATATCCATAATATAAAAACAATAAAAATAATGATAATAGTAAATCTAAAGAATCTGATTCTCTTTGGTTTCTGCTATTCATCTTATATTTTCCTCTGTTCCTCTTCCTCTGTTTCTTTTTTTCTTTCTATTTTTCTAATATTCCGGGGACACCGTCTTCGCCAAGAATTTAATCCTTTTAGCAACAGTCGATCTATCTTCCCAAATATTAGATTAAGCTTGAAAACCTGAGCAGAGAAAGGAAATATTCACCCTTTCCGTTTTAGTAAACAAAGACACTGTAACTTGTAAAAGAAAGAAAAAAAGAAAGAAAAAGAAAAAAGATATATATACATATTATTTTTTTTTAAAGAAAGTAGAAGAAATATTGAAAAGGGCAAAAAAATTGAGAGAGAGGAAATCTTCACCCTTTCCGTGTTGGTTAAACAAAGACACTGTAAATTGTAACGAAAAAAAATAACAGGTAAGATAAAAAAAAAAAAAAAGAACGTTAAAAAAAGGAGAGACAGATTGAAAGATGTAAAACGGAAAAAAATCATTCCTCTTTAGTCTAATCACAATTCATCGTTCTTTTTCGGTTATGAGGAATGACAATATAAGTATAATGACATGATGAATTGAATAAAGATAGTGATGTTAAGATGTTTATCATCATCACCATCATCATTACAACCCCTACGATTAGCTACACTAATAATTATTGTCATTACTGTTATTTGTGTTATTCTTGCCATCGTTGCTAGTATTATCATTGTCATTACTATCATCAATGTCATCATCATAATTTTCCTAATTATCATTATTGATACTAGCATTATCATGGCTATTAGTTTATTATCATTATCATTATAATCATGATTATTGCTTTTTTATCATTATTATTTTTTATTATCATTGTTATTATCATTTTATTACTCTTATTATTGCTATCATTATTATAAATGTAATTATAACTAATATTAATATTATTATGCTTATGTTACCATTATTATTGCTATCATTATGACTGTTTTTACCGTTTTATTTTATAGTTTCATTATAATTAACAATTTTATTATGGTCGTATGTTACTGTGATTATCATCCGGATTTCTATCATGAGTATCATTAATTTTGTTAAAGCTTTTTTTATGATAGTGTCATTTTTATGAGTGACAACTGCGAAAATGAAAGTGCTAGATGGAAAAGGAAAATTCAAAACATTTCCAAAATCCACAGTTGACATAACCAATGTGTTCATTAGCACTCCAATTATCACAGAGATAATTACGATTCAGGGCATTAATTCAATTTCTTCCTCATTTCCAATAGCATAAAAGATATGAAAAAGTCTAAAAATCGTATTTGGCGTTACTGTCATCCCAAAAAAGTACATAATTAAAAATAGGTAAATAAAAAATTTGATCTTAAATGATCTACGATGATATTAGAGTGAATGAACACACACGCAGTAATGATGATGATAATGATGTTGTTGATTATAATGATGATGATGATAATAATACAGATAATTATAATAAGATTAAGAATGGCAATAACAATAACAATAAAAATAACAATAGCAATAACAATAACAATACTAAAAACAATAATAATAATGATAATAATATCAACAATAATAATAATAATGATAATAATAATAAAAATAATAATGATGATAATAATAATAATAATAATAATAATA
>NC_051393.1:4220204-4237704 GCF_015228065.2 Penaeus monodon
TTTTGTGGATTGATATTAATCTGGGAAATTTTAGAAAGATACATTGGATAAATTGAAAAAAAAAATCAGAGTTACCGGTCCCACTGAAATGTTTATTTGGGAAGACAGCGTTATATACATAATAGAGTAAATTATAATAATTATAAATAAATAGGTTTCTTGCTTAAATTGTTCCACTTCAGTGGGGGAGGAAATCAGGGAAGTTATCAGGTTTTTCCCTTAGACTGATCCTGGCTTGCATCCCGCACTCAGTATGTTAAGTGCCGTGTCTTAAAAAAAAAATTATCTATAAACTGAAAGTTGTAATTTCTGGATAATTAATAATATAAAATTTTGAATCCATATGCATAAATTGTAATAACCCAGAAAGGTCCTGGATTTCACCTCATATACAAAGAAGACAGGCAGAGAAAGGGCAAAATCAACAATGCAACCAACCATGTTCTACTGCAAACCTTGCTGTTAGGAAATATATATATTATATATATATATATTATTTTATATATATATTAATATATATATATATATATATATATATATTTTTTTTTAAATGTGTGTGTGGTGTCTGTGTGTATATATATATATATATATATATATATATATATATATATTTTATAATATTATATATATTATATATATAGAGAGAGAGAAAAGATAGAGAGAGAGAGAGAAGAGGGGAGAGAGAGAGAGAGAGAGAGAGAGAGATAGATAGATAGATAGATATAGAAAAATTGAGATATAGATTATAGATATAGTATAAATTATTTACATATGTATTATATATATGCATTATTTATTATTTGTACATATATTAATATATATATATATATATATATATATTATAATTATATATAAAATATATATATATTTTATATATACTATATATTTTATATATATATTATTATATATATATATATTATTATATTATTATATATATATATATATATCTATTATTTTTAAAAAAAGAGTAAAGAAAGAAGTTTATAGTGAGACAGAAATAAAAATAATGAAGTATATTTTAGATGCACATATTCAAAACAAACATAAAAGGAAAAAGATACGGATATAGATACAGTACAATGTGCGTGTGTTTACGCTCAATACTTTCATAGCTTCAAATAACATGGGGAGGTCCTGTAAACTATTTAAAAAAAATTCTACTTTTTAAATTCATGTAAATGAAATTGAAACCCAAAAATAATGACAAGTCTCTAGAAATTCTCACCTTAAAAAAAAAAAAAAAAAAATCTGTTTTTGTAGCATTCTCTTTTCCATGCCGGTTTTCATTATTTCTTTTGTCTAGTTGATAAAATAAAAAGAATTATGTAAGGGTATCAAAGCGTCTATCACTACTCCTATTGTCAGTGCGATCACCGGTGACTGAAATTGGGTTAGAGCTCTCAAAGAGAGTGGGCAAGTAACGTTTCTATGCCTTTTCTCGTTTTTTTTTTTTTTTTTTTTTTTTTTTTTTTTGCGTTAACCAATAATATACTTTTTGTTCGACATCACTTTCGATCTGATAATCTATATCTCTCAGGAAGATCAGCGTCCCATTTCGATACTTTAATGCTACTTATATTACTTCAATATCAAAACAGTACTGTGGGGTGCAGCGTAGCGGTCTCGTCTAGCAATCTTGCTGACCCGCGTTCAATTCCTGTGCACTCCAGTGATGGAAAACCCCGGCCATCCCTTGCACACAGGGGGTCATTTAGAAGCAGAATTAAAAACAGCCTGTCGCACCGAGATTAACCATTATAGCAATGGAATATAACTAATTTTTAAAATTATAAAAAAAATTATTATTACTACTACTACTGCTATTACAACCACTACTACTATTACTGCTACTGCTACTACGTTTATTACTACTACTACTACTACTACTACTATTACTACTGCTACTATTGCTACTACTACTATTACTACTACTACTTTTACTACTACTTCTACTACTACTACTACTACTACTACTCTTTTTTACTACTGTTAATACATAAAAAAGTTCATGAATGATAAAATAAATGATGATAACGACAGGACAAACAACAGTAATGATGATGATAATGATAATATTTATAATGAAAAGTTTATGATGGGGATTGTGATGGTGATGAAATGTGGGGTAATAAAAATGATGATGCTAATCAGAATAATAATGTAGTGTTATTGATGATAATGATAATATTAGCGACAATAATAATTATAGAAAATTTAAAAATGATGATGGTAATAATAAGCCAATTATGGTGCCAACAAATATAGGATTCTTTCTGCATTCACCGGGCACGCCTATCCTTGTTCAATAAAATCAACCCCCTTTTATAATTTAAAGGCTTTTCTCCTTTACACTTTACTCGATTTAATTGTTTCTTTTCAATTCTTCCCTTGAACGCAATCGCAACTGTCACCTTCGACAAAGAAAGAAATTTAAAAAGAAAGAAAGAAAGAAAGAAAGAAAGAGAGAAAGAAAGAGAGAGAGAAAGAGAGAAAAAAAGAAAGAAGGAAAAAAAGAAGAAGAAAGAAGACGGGGAAAAAATCAGACATTAGGACGTGTTTTTCTTGCCGCAATTCATATAATAAATTGATTTTAAATTGATCTTGATTTTAACATTCCAAGAAAAAAAAAACATTTTGAAAAAGTAACAACGCCACTGACGTGTGAGAAACCTTTTTAGTAACTTAATTATAGAGGTCTCGGATAATTATTTTGATACATTTCATTGGGTTAAACACTAAATTGCTAAATAAATGTGCTTTAAAAAGAATTTTTTTAAAAAATCTTATAAATGCTCTTAGATAATACTTTCTAATTTATGAAAAAATAAGGATTTTCGAAATAGTAGTAATGAGAAATTAATGATAATAACGATTATAAATAACATAAAAACAATCGCTATTCTACCACTACTGCTACTACTACTAATAATAATTATGATAACAATAGCAATAACAGTAATGATAATATTAATGACAACAAAACAACAACAAAAAAAAGAAATAATTAATAATGATATTCTCAATAAGATTAGTGTTGGTGGCATACATATATATATATATATATTATATATTATATAATATTATAATATATTTTATAATATATATATATATATATATAATAAATATATATATAATTTTATATATATATTTTATATATATATTATAAAATATATTTTATAGATATAAAATATATTATATTATATATATTATATAAAATATATATATATTATATAATATATATATATATTACTATATATATATTTTTTATATAATATATATATATAATATTTTTTTATTTTTTATTTTTTATATTATTATAATTTATTTTTTTAATCTATATTTTTTTATATTTTTTTTTATTATATTATTTATATTTATTTTTTTAAAATAAAAATTTATTATACTAAATATTTATATTTTAATTTTTTTTTATCTATATATTCTATAATTATATATTTATTATATATATATTATTAATATTTTAATTTTAATATATAATATTTATCTATATATTTATATTTAAAATTATTATATATATTATTATTAATTTTTTATATCCCCTCTCATCATCTCATCCCCCCTCACTCTCATCATCACCCTCACATCATCATCATCATCATCATCACCCTCATCAACCCTTTGGTCGTCCCTTTTGGGCCTCCCCCAAATTTTTTCCAACTTTGCTGTCTTGTGTTTTTTTTTTCCAGTCTCGGCCCCAAATTTCGTTTTTTCGTCCGCCATTTTGTCATTGGTCTGGCCCTTGGCCCTTTATTTATCTAAAAACCCGTCTTTACATTTTTTGTCCATCGTTACCCTTCTCCGAGTATTACCTGCCCATTGCCATTTTTTTTTTTTTGATGCTCGCAAGTATATCTTTTTTTTTTTTGTCTTTTCCCTGATCCCCGACGCCCTCATCCTATCTCTTAGGCTAATTCCCAGCATCATTTTTCCCATCCCTCTGGGCACTTTTGTTTCCTCTCCATAATTTGTTGTAGTCCATGTTTCTGTCCTGGCATACTGGTAGACACTTGGTTAAAATTTTTTCTTTTTAAACATAAGGGAAAAAACCTTTTTAGTATCTCTGTTCTAAAAAGGGCGCTCCACCAGACTGATGCGTCGCTTAATTTCCTTTCGTAGATTTTTTTGTCTGTACAGTCGCCCCTAGGTATATATACTTGTGAACCCCTCTACACTTCGCCTTGCTTGTATCTTTTCAAACTGAACTCTACTGTTAAACTGATCTTATCTTTTTCTTGTTCATCCCGAAGTCCGATTTTCAGATTTTCTCCTTTTTAAATCATTTATTGTTGCTGCTTTTTCTTTTGCAGATTACTGAAAGACAATACACGAAAATCTTGATTTTTTTAGATATTCTCTCCTTTTTGATACCCTTTTCTTTCCACTCTAGCTTTTTTAATATTTTCCAAAAAGACAAGCTTAACATTTTTTTGGGAGATGGTATCCCCCCTGTCTAACTCCTTTTTTAATTGGATTTTATCGTTTCGGAGGGGGAGCTTGATGGTTCTGTCCCACTTTGTATATTCTTCCTTTTTACAATATACCTCCTCCACTCCCGTTTCGGAAGCTTCTAGTACTGCGGGTTCTCTACGAGTCAAATGTTTTTTCGTAATCGATAAATCCCATACCGGGGGTTTCCCTACATTCGTTTTTTTTTTCCTTTTTTTTTGGGGTGAGCGTGTGGTTTGGGGGTCGTTTTAAAGAATCCATGCGAAAGCCTGCTTGTTCTCTAGGCGGGTTAAATCCGACGGTCAGAGATGCAGTTGTGATGTTTTTTTGTGAAAATTTTTTGTAATAGCTGAAGGAGGCTTATTGGTGTAGTTTTTTAGATCCTTTCTGCCCCCTTTTTTATGTATCAAATAATTGTTGCTTTTTCCAAAGGTTTTCGGATTTTTTCCCTTGAAAAGGGCATTTGTTAAAAGATTGGCTAGTTTCACTGTTGGAATTTCTCCTGCCCCTATTATGGGTCTAACAAATTTCCCATCTTCCCCCGGTGTTTTCCCTCTCTTTGCCTTTAAGGCTCTTTTTATTTCTTTTTGTGATACTATAATCTCGTGTTACGCCGAGATGGCTGTTCTTTTGAGTTGTAAACCCCCTGTAAAAGCCCCTTCACTATTCTAATGATTTCATTCTTATTGTATGTTACTTCCCCATCTGGTTTCTTTTTGCTACTTGATTTCCCCTATACCAATCTCCTTTTAACTTTTTTTCATGCTGGGACCTGATATCCTGTTTCATTTATTTTTGAGTTTAAATTTCCGTACATCTTCCCCTTTTCTTTTTTTTTATAGTCTTTTTTTATTGGGCTAATTCTATTTTTGCCCCTGTTGACGATATTTTCTGACCCTATTTTTTTACATAAGCTTTTTATTTCTCCCGGAAAACTTGCGGGAGTTTTTTGCTTGACTTTTTTTACCCCTACTTCTATGCAGTTTCCTTTTTTATGTCACTGAACTGTTTGTCGTTTTGGGTAAATGTTGGATCTTCGTCGCTGAAAGTGAATATTTTTTTGGATTTTAAAGGTTAAATTCTGTTGGCCGGGTCTTCAAGTTACAAATTTGGCTTGGTTTTCGTAGAGTTTCCCTTTTCCCTCTGAGGTGTAGTTTATTTGGGCCTCTGACCATTCTATGGTCGCTCCCAACATTTACTTTATTAAAACTTAAATTTTTTACTTATCGCGCCTATTTGAAATTATAAAAGTAAATTTCGTTTTTGATGTCGGGGCGACTTCCAATCCACTTCCGCTCTAATTTTTTTCGAAAAGTAATCTGTTTTTTGAGTGACGAGCCTCCGAAAAATAAACTACATTTGCCCCCTTCACCCTAGTACCTATTCCGTGATTCCCTATTGTTGTTTCTCTACTGTCTTTTTTACCTATTTTTGCTTAAATATCCCAAAATTTTTGTGAAATGGGTTTTTTTCTCTCTCGCGGGTAAATGAAAATCTCATAGAACTCTCTATTTCTTCATCACGTGGGTGCGGTTGGGGCTAGACTTGAACAATTTTAAATTGTACCTATTGTTTGTTTTATTGTTACTGAAGCCACTCTTTCGCGTACTTAGAATTCCCCCGATATTCTTTTCTAAAAAAGTTTGTAACTAAGACCCACCCCTAATACCTGCTTGCTACCCTGGGGGTTTTCCTCTCCCCAAAAGAGCACATGTCCATCTTTATATCCCTTTTGTTCTTCGCCTGTCTTCTAACCTCACAGAGTCCTACAATATCCCATTTGATGAAAAAAATTTTCCCCAGTTGCATAAGTCGGATTCATTTTTCATTGTCCTTAATTAATTGTGCAAAGGTTCATCAACGTGGGGGGGCCTTTGTTGTCCGGGAATTCTTTGCACCCCCCTGCTCTGGCAATCCCGATGCCGCCTAACCAGGGCTCCCTTTGCCACCGGGGAAAGAGGGGGCCCTTGCTCTTTTTGTGCGTCAGGTTTTTTTTTATTGAAGGTATAAGCCGAGTTACCTCCCCCCTACTGCTTAAGTTATCTTGTGGAAGGGGAGTATTTTCCGGATGCACTGTAAGCCTCTCCAGCAGGGTTTTATTATATATATATAATAATATTATATATATATATATATATATTATTAAAATTATATATATATATATAAAATAATATATAATATATATATATATATATATATAAATATTTTATATTTATATATATATATATTATATATATATATATATATAATTTTATTTTAAAATTTTTATAATATATTAATATATAAACTATTTATATTATTAATTATATTATATTTTTTATAATTATTAAATATATTATTTAAAACCTTTATAATATTATTTTTTTTTAAAATATTATTTTATATATATATATTTATTAATTTTATATTAAAATTAAAATATAATAAAATATATATTTTTTATAGTTTTTATAATATAATACATATATAATTATATATATATATATTATTTAACCTTATATAAAATTAAAATATAAAGATAAATCTTTAATACAAATTATTTATAAATAATCTCTTTAGTGAAATATTTTTTTTCATCCTTTTTAAAATTATATAATATATATTTATATATATATATAATATATATATATATAAAATATATATATATATATAATATTTTTACATTAAATATTAAAAAATAATTTAAATAACCCAAAATTATTTTATAAATATATTTTTATTTAAATATTATTTAAAATTATTTTTTAATATATTATATTATTTTTTTTATATAAATATTTATATTTATATTTCTATTTTTTATATATAATATATTTATATTTATATATTTATATATATATATATATATTTTATTTATTTTTAATTCTTATTTTATTTTTTATATTTTTATTTTTATATTAATTTTTATATATATATATATATTTTCTTTTTATATATATATATATATATATATATATAATTATTATATATTATATATAATATAAAAAATGCCAAAAAAATATCAAGAAAATAAAAATTTAAAAAATTTATATTAAAGTTTAATAAAAAATAAAAAATTTGAAAAATAAAAACACAAAAACTTAAATATAAAGACAAATAATCCCCATTAAAAAATATTTAAAACTCCCCCCTCCTTTCTTTATCTATTATTTATATTTTTTTTTTTTTTAAGAATATTCCCAAACCCCTTTAAATAAAAATTTTATTTACCAATTATTTGCCTGCCCCCAAAAAAAATTTTTGCAACACATAGTGGGCCAACCATTTAAAGGCAAATTTTTATTACTGTTTTCCTTTTTCTTTTAAAACAGTTTAAAATTTTATTTTTTGAAAATTTTTAAAAAGAAACCCAACCAGTAAAACTTAAATCATTAAAAAAAACAATTTTCCGCCTTTACAAATATATTTCAAAACATCCACTGATTTTTTAAAACCCAAAAACTAAATTATAAAAGTTCATTGGGTTTTTTCTTTTTAAAGGGGGGGTCCAGAATTTTTTTTTCTGAATGGGCCAACCGCATTAAAAAATTTAACCCCTTGTTTTTTTTTTTTTTTTTTTTCTGTGGTTGGGGTTATTACAAGAAAGCAGTAAACCCCAAAAATTCGACCAAAAAAAAATAAAAGAAAAAAAATAAATTAAAAAAATAAGCATATCCCTAACTAGCATCCGTTACCACCCCTTCCCGACCCGTAAAAAAAAAAAAAAAAAAGGGGGGCTTCATATATCTCTACTAATAGTATATATAGATTATCTATATATAATTATACTACATATATATGGGTTATATATAACTTATCTATATCTATATATCTATATATAGATATATCTCTATATATATCTATCTATATATCATACCATGTCTCCCGCACGTATTATTATCATTCTCTCTATATATATTTATATATATAATCTATATATATTATATATATATATATATATATACTATATATATATATAGGAGAGAGAAGAGAGAGAGAGAGAGAGAGGAGAGAGAGAGAGAGGCCCGCGGTGGCAGAGTGGTTTGGAGCGTCGGACTCAAGAACTGTCACACGCAAGCTAGTTCGAGGGTTCGAGCCACCGGCCATCGCCTTGTTCCCTTGGGCAAGGAAGCTCACCTCGATTGCCTGCCTAGCCGCTGGATGGGCCAAACCAGTCAAAGTCAGTGCCGGGTAACTAGAAGTATTGTGAACATCGATAAAAAAAAAACACCGGCGGAAGGCAATTGCAAACCACGGCTCTAAATTGCCGAGAAAATCATGGAAATCCATGTAATCGCCAAAAAAAAACACGTCCTGGTGGGGACAGGGCACTTAAAAAAAAAAAACATGTATAGATATATATATATATATATATATTATCTATATATATATATATATATAATATATATATATATATATCTATATATGTGTGTGTTGTGTGTGTGTGTATGTAATTATATAGATATATATATATATATATATATATATATATATATATATATATATATATATATATATATATATATTTATTTATATATATATATCTATATATATAACTATAGATCTATATATATATATATTCTATATATATATATATAATATATGAATTTGTTTCCTTGAAGTATATATAAATAACACCCTCCCTGACCAGGACTCGAACCTAGGTCAATCCGGATATGAAACCGGGAGGCCATTGCTAACCCAACCGTTCCACACAACCCACTAAAAGGAGTGTGGCAACTATGATCTTACTATCTCCATAGCATTGACCTATCTACTCAATACATGCGTAATGATACGAGTGTTACGCTCACTCCGCCGTGGGCATCGGTGGAAAATTTATTTTAGGCATTCACATCCTAAGTCATGATGTACGCGAGGTATATTTATTAAATATGGAATAATGCAATGCCGCATTGAATATCGCTAATAACAACCGCTACCCCTGACCGGGACTCGAACCTCGGTCACTCCGGGTATGAAACCGGAGCTAGTAAAATTCCTGGTTGCCCCCCTTTTATGGGTCGTGGTGGCACAGTTGGTTTGGGCACTGGCCTTACGGTTTCATACCCGGAGTGACCTAGGTTCGAGTCCTGGTCAGGGAGGGTTGTTTTATTTGATGCCGTCGTACAGACGGCACGACGGCAATCTGAGTTCGAGGGTTCGGTTCACCACCGGCCGGCGCGTTGTTTTCCCTTGGGCAAGGAACTGCACCCTCGATTGCCTACCTAGCCACTGGGTGGGCCAGCCAGCCTAAGTCAAAGATGATGGTCCCAAGCCCGGATAAATATAGAGAATGATTACCTAAAAAGGTACACCGGCACTCTCCGTGGAAAGGACACTGGGACCCTAACCACGTACTCACTCCCGGATCATTCACAACTGAACACTACATTAAGATCAGGCTGTGACCACGGCGGCTTTAGACATGAACCTACCGTAAAAAAAAAAAAAAAAAAAAAAAAAAAAAAAAAAAAAAAAAAATATATATATATATAAATATATAATATATATATATATATATAATATATATATATATAATATATATATTATATATATATATGTATATATATGTGTCTGTGTGTGTGTGTTTGTGTATTTGTGTGTACGAGGACGCTTTCATAAAGTTAGTGGAAAAAGTCCTATGGAAGGATTTTGATTTCAAATGGCACCTGAACGTTCTTGTACCAACATTTCATAACGTGTTCATACATGAAACACTTTTAAGTCCGTCTGAGTAAAACTAGTAAAATCTCAACCTATGCAAATTGGTATTTGTTAATGATTTTTTAAGTTTTAAAACATACAAGAAAGTTGGATGGGGCCTAAATCTGACTGTAAGGTGGATGTCGGACCGATTTCCCCATCGAAATTCCACGTCGGTACGGCTATTGTACTGCCAAGCGCCATGAGCGGTTCATTATCGGGTGGAGAGAAAACGGTGTTGATGCAGTTTTCTGGGCGTTTTTCTGAGAATTTTTTGGGGACAGCTTTTCTTAAAACCGCATTCATAAGGAGCAGATGTCCTTGGTTTTCTTGCTCTCGATGAAGTCAATATCAGAAAAAAATTTTACTCTGCATCCCAAAGACAGTGCCCTGACCCTTCCTCTTGGTGGTCCACTTCCACTCCTGGGCAGCCTCTGCTTTAATTGAATTTTGTCCTCGGAATCGTGCTGTTTATTCGTCTATAATTGTCAATCAATGTCACGAACAGCATCAGTGTTTTTTCCTCCAAACTGACGTTGATGGCCTGCCACTGTAGTTTCATCTTAAAATTCGTTTCTTCCACTTCTGAACCGACTTTATCTATTTGGAGTATGTTGTTGAATTTCTTTGGGGCATTGTCCACGTATAACTTTGTTCAGTGCGTCATTCCCTATCTCCCCCACCGAGTTTTCACCATGAATTTAGATGTTTGCATTATTCCCCGGCAGCCCAATGTCTGTAGGACTTTCTTTTTTTTTTCTTTGGAACCGTGGTGCAGGCGACAGAACTAGTCGGAGACAATGCTGATTGCGGCCCAAGAATGTTTTTAGAGTTGAATCATACATGATAGTAAAGTTGTAGAAAATTAAATCTTGAAAGTTAATCAATAGCTCAATCTATAATGGTAGCGAAATAATGAGGAAAAAAGGTCTCGAGTTTTCATTTCTATTCCCAGTAAATAGGTATATATATATTATATTATATATATATATATATATATATATATATATATATATAATATATATAATACTATACTATATATATATATATTATATATCTTATATTTATTATATATCATATGAGTGTGTGGTGTGTGTCATATATATACATATGTATATATATATATATATATATATATATATATATATATATATATATATATATATATATATATGCCTATTTATTTATTTATTTATTTATAGACATACACACACACACACACACACACACACACACGACACACAATATATATATTATATATATATATATATATATATATATATATATATATATAGATATATATATATATATTATCATATATATATATATATAGGTATTATGATCATATCTCTATATTTATGTGTAAGCAAAATATGTAGAAGAAATTAAGAGAAAATAATACAATTATTCAAATGCGGATTCTTCTCTTTCTCACCTCCGTTTTTAACCTCTTCTATATCTATCTATCCTAATCTCTATTTTCTTTCAATCATAACTCCACTTATTCATGTCAGAACACACTCAGTCATCGACACACAATACACACTCTCTCTCTCTCTTCACGCAACACACATATGCACCCACACCAACACCCATATACATAATAATATATATCCCGATATAAACATTATAGACATTTGGAAATATGGGACCACATTAATTCCCACCATAACACAGGACGAAGATGAGGGAGCGAGATTTTCCATTGTATTTCTAAAGAAATGTTATTTTTGTATTTGTTCTTGGTGGTTATGAAATGACATCACGTTTCTCCTTTTTACAGCCTTTTTTCAGCAACCGTTGTATTTCTTTATTTTTCTTTTTATTATTCCATGGTATCATTCATTCTTTTTTTGCGTATTGTGATATGCGTATATACTTCTATCCCTTTTCTTTTTGCTTTTCTTTTCTTTTTCTTTCACTTTGCAATTAAAACCGGATTTCGTGTGGTTGTAATATATGCTGTAACGGCAATACATAATATAATGATTTATGAAACACTTGAAAGAAACGCCATGACTGCCATCAGTGCTAATAACCAGAAAAAAAAACTTTAACACTAACGGTTATGATGTAATTACAATAATGATGATACCCACTACCAATTCTTCCCAACATTATTTACTGCTACTATTTCACTCTAATACTACTGCTTCTACTACCTACTAACTACTACTTACTATTCTACTACTTCTATTGCTACTATTACTATTATTACCATACCACTATGCAACTATGATAATAATGATGCCAGTAAGAGTAAAAATAGTAAGTAGTAGCAGTAGATCAATGACAATAATAACAATATGATTATACCATAGCGCAGTACCACCCGCGGCTTGAGACCTATGAGGGTTGGTCACACCCGCGTGCGAGTTCGAATCCTGCCAAAATGGTCCCTGAGATTATAAGGAAGGGCATCCGTGACCAGGAAGGCAGCAATCTCCACCTGTCAGAGGCCCAAATCCTTCGATACGTCCTGGCCCTTGGGCGAGAGAGATCACCATTATCAATGATAATGATAATTATAACCATGATGATGTGATGGTGATGATGATGGTGATGTAATGATGATGATAATGATAATGATAATGAAGTGATAATGAATGATGATGGTGATGATGATATGATGATAATAATGATCATGATGCTGATGATGATGATGATTATAATGATGATGATAATGATGCTGATGATGATGGAGGTGATGATAACACAACAACAATAATACAATACTAATAATAATAATGACAGTAAAAATAATAATGTAATATAATAACTACTCACCATCCTCATACCCCTCATAATGTTGATAATAATAATCTACGAGACGAAGGCAATAATAGACACACAGCAAACACACCGGTACGTTGCAAGACATGCCAAGCTCTTCGGGCATGAAACCAGCAAAGTGTGCCTCTCATTTTAGGCAGAGCTACTTGGTGGAAATATCGAAAAAAATACATTCTTTTTCTTTTAAACTTAAATTTCTTATGCTCACTAAAGACGACTACCGAAAGCCTTGTTCTACTTAATGATTTTGCTTAGTTGTAATTACTTTGTTTTCCATGACTTTGATGCTATATGTACTGAAGAGGATTGATTCGAATGTCTATACTGTTCGTAATTGATCGTTTTCTCTCTCTTCTCTCTCTCTCGTCTCTCTCATCGTCTCTCTCTCTCTCATCTCATCCCCTTTCTCTCTTCTCATCTCCGTCTCTCATCTCTCTCTCTCTCTCTCCCGATCTCTCTCTCTCTTGCTCTCTCTCTCTCTCCTCTTCCTCTCTCTCCTCTCTCTCTCATCTCTCTCCCTCTCTCTCTCTCTCCCTCTCTCTCTATCGTCTCTCTCTCTCCTCTCTCCGTCTCGCTCTCTCTCTCTCTCTCTCTCTCTCTCTCACACACACACTGGTAACAGGTCACGACCACTCTCTTCTCTCTCCTCTCTCTCTCTCTCCTCCTATCTCAGTCATCTCATCTCTCTCTCTCTCCCTCTCTCCTCCTCGACTCTCTCCTCTCTCTCTTCTCCCTCTCTTCTCTCTCTCCCTCTCTCTCTCTCTCTCTCCTCTCTCTCTCTCCCTCATCTCTTCTCTCTCTCTCATCTCCTCTCTCTCTCTCTCTCTCTCTCTCTCTCTCTCCTAAGGTTGCGTGGTCAACCATCTGCCAGCAATGTCTTATCTCTAAATGTGGGTCCGATTTAATTTATCACTTTTTTTTATAAGACAACCACAGACACGCGCGTGCATTATTACCATCATCATCACCATCATCATCACCATCATCATCATCATCATCATCATCAACCTTGTCTGATACATGAAGGCATCAGGAAACTTCTACGTTGCATAGTAGTGATAATATAATAAAAAAAATGACAGCAATATATCAATATGAGTTATATTAAATTATTTTTATTCTTATATTCACACTTTTATCAAATGCTGTATACCTCCTCCTCTGCTGCATTTGCCATATCCTTGTCTCTCATCTACTCAGAGTTAATCGTTTCCAGACCTATTATCATTTTATCTTCGATTCACTCTAATCTTCTTTCAGACATAAGTGAATTCCCCAATTTACTGCAAGTCATAAGCAATAGGTAAATATGCACTTTGCAATGTCATCAACTGTCAAAATTTACGTAGAGAATTCCAGCTCAGTTTTGAAAGGGTTATTAGGTAGTTGTGTGACATTCAATGGATGTGAAATTGTTGCCTGTGGATATACACCATTCCCAACTTTTAATTAGCAAAAGTTAATCTACTTTGGAAAGTTCCCTATGAATAGATAGAGTTTAGTGGCTGAAGTATTTGGATATAATTGCTGTGTCCCAATAACTTTGACGGAAAAGGTTCTTTTTTCTTCCACGAAATTTAAATGAAATTAGCAAATTCCTCGGTAATTCTGAAGCATAAAGCATTTTGTCCAGGCTTTCGTGCTTTATTGTAAGCTTCTACAATAACAAAACACTGGCACTAGGATATATTCGTGAATTAATGACTTTTTGTTCTTGCTTTTGCTTTTTCTTTTTATTTATCCTCTTATTATTTACTATACTTAGTCCACCTCCTCCTTCCTCTTCATCATCATCACCTTCTCATCATCATCATCATCATCTCTTCATCATCATCATCATTCATCCATCATCATCATTATCATCATTATCATCATCCTCAATCATCATTATCATTTATCATCATCATCTTACCATCGTCATACACATAATTCCCTTTCACTGTAAAATACTTCCGTTTACAAATCTGTGACTATGTGAAAAAGAATCGCTGATTTACTGACTACAACGAATTATGGAATATTCATATTTCGGCTCAAGATATTTTTGTGTGAAATGCCATGATAAACACACTAAAATATAATAGTATTGAAATAAACAATAAAACAACTTTCGACTTTGTGATCATGCTCTGATTAAGAATGGAATGAAAAAAAATGGCCGTTATTTGGTACCGTGATGAAACGTTTCTATGCTTACTAACAAGCTCTCAAAACGTTAAAATACATCCAGTGACTTTTACCTCAAATAGAACCCTGATAACGTCAAGTAAATTCGCCTAAAAAGAATATTTTGTGATTGCATTTTGCTCTGAAAGGGATTTCCAATAATGTTCAAATGGAAAGAGTCAATATTGGAATTGATCATTTCCCAAACTTTTGACGTAATCCTTTGAAATTTTTATTGGCTGGTATTTGGCGAATGCAAGTTCTCTTTGCATCCAGCTGGACTGTCATAATGAGAAGAGACCTATTATATATTTGTTCTTCATCGTGAATGATATAAAGGCCTTTCATATTGACCAAATTTATTGAATATTTTGCCGAACTGATGGTCTTTGAAAGGTAAAGTAGTAAATTGCCATCACAAATTATATAATAAACCCTTATATAATAGATATTTGCTAAGGCTGACTCCGTATGTCAAAGCTCCCAAAGAATTAACTTTCAAACGTTTATAGGAGAAGGAGGGAACCTCGTGGGCTGGCTCTCTGCGTTCTCTCTTATGCCTCAGTGTTCTTGTCCTGTGGTAAGAACGTCTTTACTGATTCGTTTGGATTCTTGAAAGGTAGATGTCTGCAGTTATACGGTGAATATAGAAAGACAGTAGATGATAGGGTGTTATTAATATATATAGATTATATATATATATATATATATATATATATAATATATAAATATATATTATATACACATACATACATATGTATTTACACATCTATTATGTATATATATGTATGCCCACACAACACACACACACACACACATATATATTATATAATATATAAGATATATATATCTATATATATATATTATATATATATATATAATATATATATATATATATATATATATAATATAAATATATGTGTGTGTGGTGTGTGTGTGGTGTGTGTGTGTGTGTGTGTTGTGTGCATGACCGATATTGCTAACTGATTAGATGTATGTTGATTGAACATGAAAAACAAATAATTACAAACTGGTAGAGTGATATGTGGATATACAAGTAAAGATATACGTTATAATATTTTGGTAATATATAAAGACTTTGTTTCTAGGCAGTATTAAATAGAATTATTGCAGCTCTACAATTGCATTGCCCTACTATTAGCAGGAATTACAGAAAACGGAAACTATTTATGAAAATCACAGGCTAACGCTCAACATCAATATGCGAATAAGAAAAATATAGATTATAAGTAGTACATCAGCAACAAAAAAAGAAGAAGAAGAGAGAGAAAGACAAAAAATACAAACAAAACGAAAGAATGAATACATTAAGAAACAAACAGACAAATAAAATTTATAAAAGAAACCCAAACGAATGGCCAGGAATTCCTAACCATTCTATCATAAACTATAAACAAAAACGAACCACAAACGGAATCCAACAGACAGGCACGAAGATAATACACGACTGTAACCGACCCGCATTGTTTATTTTCTTCCGAGAGGTGGTTAAAAAGGCATTTTATATCAATCGAAGACTTCCTTACATCGGGGACCTGGAGAAACCCGATGTCCATCAGCTATAAAAATTCCGTCGTCTCATGATACTAGCCAGATGATAACTGGTGAAAGTCTGGAGGGAATGATTTAGGATTTTCCCCTTTGTCTTTTTTTTACTGTTCTGAATTTCGCTGAGGATTTGCCTGGAGATCGTTTATCTGAATATAACTTCTGGCCTAGTTATGATGAAAATAGATATTATGGATGGCGGTGGTACAAGCTGTTTATAATGGTTAATTCATATCATTTTTTTTCTGTTAGATAAATTTTAAGCAAGGAACGAAAACGGACAGCTTTACACTAAATTCACAGAGTGGCAGTTAAATGATGAATAAGCAATGAATTAGGGAGATGGTACCGTGACAGACCTTTCCTTCATTCTATCTCTTCTCTCCTTTCATTCTTTTTCTCCGTTCCTGCTTTTGTTTCTTTTCCGTTTTTTTTCTTTGTTTTCGTTTTTTTTTTTTTTATCATCTCCTTTCTTGCTCTCGTTTTTTCTCTCTTTTCATTTCTCTCTTTCCTCTCCTCCCTTCTCCGACACATTCATGAAAGTTATTATGCTATGGTGTCGTGTAAACGGTGAGGTTAATCCTTGTCCTGGTGGCTACAAGCCTTTGCATTGTTTAATTCAGTATTCCATAGATTTACATACATGAATCACTGTGCATTTACATTCTCCCTGAGTTTCATTGACAGCATTTG
Organism: Penaeus monodon; assembly: GCF_015228065.2. Taxonomy (NCBI): domain Eukaryota; kingdom Metazoa; phylum Arthropoda; class Malacostraca; order Decapoda; family Penaeidae; genus Penaeus; species Penaeus monodon. Next base: position 4,237,578 of record NC_051393.1, read on the forward strand.
TGGAAACCTACAAGTATGGGCGCAATACTCCTAAAGTTCCCTTAGCCACACTTGTTCATAACCTGACAATGTAGTTCTTGGGCCCGTTTCGTCATCAGTCATATAGAAACACCATATATAATTCCTA
>NC_051393.1:4247704-4250204 GCF_015228065.2 Penaeus monodon
CCAAAGGATCCCATGCTAAATTATATAAGCAAACAAATGCTCCTTTTTTTGCGGTGTGTGGTTTTTGCCAGTGTGTTTGTTCAGCCGCGATAAGCTGAATGAGTTGGCTTGATGTCCTTCTTTTTTTGTTTCTTTTTTTTTTGTTCTTTCAGCGCAATGTTGACTTTGCAGAGTGGACGCAAGAAGAGAGGAGAGCTGAAGGCCGCTTTGATTGCTGCGATGAAAGCCAAGCATGAACGAGAGACAGAATTTTCCGGTGTTTTCAGTGGCCAAGCCTGGGATATTGGTCTCGCCATGTGACTTGCACTACCGTTCCGGTCCCAGTGTAATCTTGTTAGGAAGATAGATTTATTGGGGAAGTATACAGTACTGTGCGAAAGGATTTTATGCGATGGTGATGTGAGAAGCAACGAGAAATGTGCTGAGAGGAGAACGCGGTCCCTAGAGGCGCTGGCTTGTCAATACGCAGTCAAGTAGATTCCTTAGTTTCCTCAACATTTGTGGGGTTGGTTATGAGTTCAGGTTTATCTTTAATTTTGAAGATGCATAAGATCGGGTTTATCTCGGTCATTATATTATTCATATTTTTTCGCTGTTGTTATTATAATTACTATTTCTAGCACAATATTCTACTTTCATCATCATCTTCACTTCATCATTTTCACTTTACCCATCGACCATCATTATCACGCCCCCCATAAAAGATTATCAGTGGACAAAAATGATCACAGCTTAATCTAGCATAACATTTTACTGTGAGTATTGAGGGTATTAAGGCTGTCTGAATAAATCAAATATATACACGAGCCTGTCGCCACACAATCATTCAGGTATTAGAGTTTTTAAAAAATATATATCATTGAATAGTAAATCATCTACAACCTACATGTCACTCCGTAACAATAGTCCTTTGTATCCTTTATTATATCTAGGAAATTTTCTTAAAGCGTTATTGTCCACTGTTTGAAGTTTGAGCTCATTGTTTTGTTAAGTATCTATTGATGAATATGATAAGTATGAAGACGGTTATGATTTATGTAAATGAATTATAATTATACAAAAATTCATAATCTAATAATTCTGCTATCATAAGGTTATGATAATCATAATAACTGTGCTTATTGTTAGTACTGTTATATATGATAATACAATAGCATGATATGAAAATAGACAATCAAATAATGTATTTGTAATACTTAGGACGGGCAGTAATAAAACTTTTTACTTTTATATACTTATCGCTATTGTTATGTGCTGTTCATTATCAGTCCTGCCCATCTCTCTTTCTATCTATATCTCCATATCTCTATCTCATTTTATCTGTCCATCTATCTTATTTATGTATCACTGCCATTGGTCCTTACCTCTCTGTCTATCTCCTCTTCTATCTGCTCTCTGTCTAGCTGTCCATCTCTCCTTCCATCTATCTGTCCATCTCTCTCTATCTCTCTGTTCCTCTATCATCATGTCTTCAATCTCTTAATCTACCTAGCTATTCTATCTATACAATGCATTGTCAGCCAATGAACATCATGCCTAATTCGCAGAGAAATCAGGGGAATATTGCGCCTTATGTCTGCCTAATCAATAGAACGAGAAGAAGAGGGAACTAAACATGGAGAAAAAAGGAGAGAGAGAGAAGACCCCGATAGGGTTCAGTTTCCGGAAGTCAGGATGTCGGTCGTGCTCTGTGTCCTTGATATCTTTTGGCAGTTTTTCCTTCGCCTTTGTTGCCAGGAGACTGAGGATCGTCTTTTTCGGTGAAGGAGGCTGGGTGGAGGAACGAGGACGAGGAGAGGAGCGAGGGCGGAGAGAGGGAGGGACGGAAGGGGGTGGAGACTGGATATATGTAACGTATGGTTTATTTTTTTTTATTTTCTCTCCGCTTTTTCTTTTCTTTTTTTATATGTCTTGTTCGATTGTTCGTTCGCTCTCTCTCTCTCTCTCTCTCCTCTCTCTCTCTCTCATCTTCATCTCTCTCTCTCATCTCCTCGTTCTCTCTCTCGATCTCCCCTTGGGTCTCTTTCTCCTCTCTCTCCCTCTCCTCTCCTGCGTTCTCTCTTTCCCTCTCTCTCTCTTTCTCTCTCGTCTCTCACATCCGACACATATATATATATATGTGCTAAATTATATATATATATATATATATATATTATATACACATATATATATATATATATATATTTTATATAGATATAATATTACTTAATATATATATATGTATATATATATATATATATATACATATATATATATATTATATATATAGACTCTATATATATATATATAATATATATATATATATTATATCATATATTGCATAGAATGTATATTTGTTAAGATGGTCCTATTTTTTATGCTAAGCAACTTGAATCTATATGACATTCCTGCAAGGTTTACATGAATGAATTATTTTTATCTTACTGTGATCAATCATATTCACGAATTCCCTAATGTAAACACTAGACTGGCATGAGGGGAATCTAACGGCCTTGAAACT
>NC_051393.1:4286236-4290802 GCF_015228065.2 Penaeus monodon
TTTGCTTTTACTTGTTTGTTCTTTTTAAAAATTTTTCTTTTATTTATTTTTTTTTTTTTATTTTTTTTTTTCTTTTTTTTCCCCCCCCCCATGCCCCCCAAAAAAACCCCCCCCCCCCCCCGCCAAACCCCCCCCCCACCCCCCCACCCCCCCCCCATTTCATTTATTTTTTATTTATTTATTTTATTTTTTTTTTTCTTTTTTTTTCCCGCCCCCCCCCCTTCCGCTCGCGTCGCCCCGCCTCGCCTGCCCGCCCGCACCCCCCCCCCCCCCCCCCCCCCCCCCCACCCCCCCTTTATATTTTTTTTTTTTTTTTTTATATCTTTTTGTGCGTGTGTGTATGTTGTTTGTGTGTCGGCGTGTGTGTGTGTGTTCTTGCGTATTAGAAATGTAAAGAATTAATAATTTCGATTTCTTACCTTATATAGCAACAGTCATTAAAATAGTTAATATCTGATTAGCTAGGCCGATATAAATGTGGTTGCGGTATGAAAAAAATTTAAATTTCGGATGTTTTCACTTTAAAGAAATAATTAATTCAGACACATTAACATATTTAAAAGAGGCTTACCTTTTGATACTGTAGTTTTAAATACACCTTGAGATGAAGCTTTTTGAAAAGTGTCCGTAATAATCAAACCGCAAAAATCTTATGGTATGAAATGTTAAAAGAGTTCGAAGCAGCGAAGCATTTGAGATTCGAATATATTTCCAAGTTTCAATGTGGAAAAGAACTAAAAAAAAATTATGTAATGTATACAGAGAGGGAAAGCATCCAGCGATTTCACAATAACACCAACAACAACAGTTACACCGAACGAGGAGTCACTAGAAAAAAAAAGAGAGAGAGAAAGAGAGAGGGAAAAAAATAATAATAAACAGAGAATGCGTAAAAGTAGCAGCACGAGCTGAAGTTGCCCTCCCGGTGGGGATTTACAAGCACAGGAGACAAAACCCCGACACGTCCCTTCCGCGCCCCCGTCCGTCCGTAGACTGCCGGAGGAGCTCGGTCGTTCCCTCCCTCGCCTTCCGCACTCTCGTCCTATCTCGCGGAGAGTGAACTGAGGGCGTGGGGGAGCGTAGTCTTTATTACCTCCGTCAGGGACTACACCAACTCAAGGAATCTTTTCAGTTGCTTGTGAGGGTCGTAACAGGTGTTAATTGCCATGAGAGAGGGCATGATAGCATTACTTTGATGAATTAAGCTATAATAAGGGAAAGATAGAAAATTTTATTGTTAAAGGAATAATAATGGAATTATATATGGGTGTTTCTATATGACTGATGACGAAACGGGCCCAGACTACTTGCCCAGGTTATAAACAAGTGTGGCTAAGGGAACTTTAGGAGTATGGCGCCCAATTTTGTGGGTTTTTCCACAAATGCTGTCAATAAAACTCAGGGAAATGTAAATGCACAGTGATTCATATGTAAATCTATGGAATACTTTAATTAAACATGTCCCAAAGGCTTTAGACCACCAGGACAGGATTCACCTCACCGTTTACCCCACACCATAGCATAATAACTTTCATGAATGTTCGGAGAAGGGAGGAGAGGAAAGAGAGAAATGAAAAGAGAGAAAAAACGAGAGCAAGAAAGGAGATGATAAAAAAAAAAAAAACGAAAACAAAGAAAAAAAACGGAAAAGAAAAAAGCAGGAACGGAGAAAAAGAATGAAAGGGAGAGAAGAGATAGAATAGAAGGAAAGGTACTGTCACGGTACATCTCCCTAATTCATTGCTTATTCATATTTAACTGCCACTCTGTGAATTTAGTGTAAAGCTGTCCGTTTTCGTTCCTTGCTTAAAATTATACTAACAGAAAAAAATGATAATTATTAATCATTATAAACAGCTTGTACCACCGCCTCATAATTCTATTTTTCCCTCATAACTAGCCAGAGTTATTCAGATCAACTGATCTCCAGGCAAATCCCTCAGCGAATCGAACAGTAAAAAAAAGACAAAGGGGAAAATCCTAAATCATTCCCTCCAGACTTTCACGCAGTTATCATCTGGCTAGTATCATGAGACGCGGAATTTTTATAGCTGCTGACATCGGGTTTCTCCAGGTCCCCGATGTAAGGAAGTCTTCGATGATATAAAATGCCTTTAACACCTCTCGGAAGAAATAAACTGCCGGTACAGTCGTTTATTTATCTTCGTTCCGTCTGTTGGATTCCGTTGTGGTTCTTTTTTTTATAGTTTCTGATAGAATGGTTAGGAATTCCTTGCCATTCGTTTTGGGTGTCTTTATAAATTTATTTGTCTGTTTGTTTCTTCATGTATTCATTCTTCGTTTTTGTTTGTATTTTTTTTCTTTCTCTCTCTTCTTCTTCTTTTTTTGTTTGCTGATGTACTTACTTATTAATCTATATTTTTTCTTATTCGCATAATTGAGTTGAGCGTTCGCCTGATTTTCATAATAGTTTTACGTTTTCTGTATTCCTGCTAATAGTAGGGCAATGCAATTGTAGAGCTGGCAATAATTTTATATAATACTGCTAGAACAAAGGCTTTATATATTACCAAAATATTATAACGTATATCTTACTTGTATATCCACATATCGATCTACCAGTTTTCTTAATTATTTGTTTTTCATGTTCATCAACATACATCTATCAGTTAAGCAATATCGGTATGCACACACACACACACACACACACACACACACACACACACACACATATATTTATATATATATATATATATATATTATATATATATAATATTATATATATATATATATATATATATATATATATATATATATATATATATATATAAATTAAACTATCTATCTATCTGTCTTTCTATATTCACCAGTATAACTGCATACATATACCTTTCAAGAATCCAACGATATCAGTAAAGACGTTCTTACACAGGACAAGAACTATGCATGAAGAGAGAACGCAGAGAGCCAGAGAGTTTCCCTCTCTTTCTCCTATAAACGTTTGAAAGTAATTCTTTGGAGCTTTGACATACGGAGTCAGCCTTAGCAAATATTATATATATAAGGGTTTTATTATATAATTTGTGATTGGGCAATTACCTCTTTACCTTTCAAAGCCATCAGTTCGCCAAAATATTAAATAAATTTGGTAATATGAAAGGCTTATATCATTCACGATGAAGAACAAATATATAATGGTCTCTTCTCATTATTACCAGTCCAGCTGATGCAAAGAGAACTTGCTTCGCCAAATACAGCCAATAAAAATTTCAAAGGATTACGTCTAAAAGTTTGGAAATGATCAATTTCCAATATTGACTTCCACATTTGACATTATTTGGAATCCTTTCCAGAGCAAAATGCAATCAAAAATATTTCTTTTTAGGCGAAATTTACTTCGAGTTATCAGGAGTTCTATTTGAGTAAAAGTCACTGGATGTATTTTAACGTTTTGAGAGCTTGTTAGTAAGGCATAGAAACCGTTTCATCACTGTACATAACTGCATTTTTTTTCATTCCATTCTTAAAAAATAGCATGATCACAAAGTCGAAAGTTTTTTTTATTTTTTTATTTCAATACTATTATATTTTAGTGTGTTTATCATGGCATTTCACACAAAAATATCTTGAGCCGAAATATGAATATTCCATAATTCGTTGTAGTCAGTAAATCAGCGATTCTTTTTCACATAGTCACAGATTTGTCACGGAAGTATTTACCGTGAAAGGGAATTATGTGTATGACGATGGTAATGATGATGATGATAATGATAATGATGATGAGGATGATAATGATGATAATGATGATGATGATGATGATGATGATAATGATAATGATAATGATAATGATAATGATGATGATGATGATGATGATGATGATGATGATGATGATGATGATGAAGGTGATGATGATGAAGAGGAGGAGGAGGTGGATAATTATAGTAATAATAACGAGGATAAAGATAAAAGAAAAAAGCAAAAGCAAGAACAAAAAGTCATTAATTCACGAATATATCCTAGTGCCAGTGTTTTGTTATTGTAGAAGCTTACAATAAAGCACGAAAGCCTGGACAAAATGCTTTATGCTTCAGAATTACCGAGGAATTTGCTAATTTCATTTAAATTTCGTGGAAGAACCTTTTCCGTCAAAGTTATTGGACACAGCAATTATATCAAATACTTCAGCACTAAACTCTATCTATTCATAGGGAACTTCAAAGTGATTTCAACTTTTTTGTAATTAAAAGTATTGGAATGGTGTATATCCACAGGCAACAATTTCACATCCATTGAATGTCACACAACTACCTAATAACCCTTTCAAAACTGAGCTGGAATTCTCTACGTAAATTTTGACAGTTGATGACATTGCAAAGTGCATATTTACCTATTGCTTATGACTTGCAGTAAATTGGGGAATTCACTTATGTCTGAAAGAAGATTAGAGTGAATCGAAGATAAAATGATAATAGGTCTGGAAACGATTAACTCTGATAGATGAGAGACAAGGATATGTGCAAAAATGCAGAAAAGGGGTAAAAAAAAAGGAGGTATACCGCAAAATTTGATACACGTGGTTTTGGAATAAATAAAAGAATAAATAAT
>NC_051393.1:4290902-4295902 GCF_015228065.2 Penaeus monodon
AAAATATATATAAAAAAAATTATATATATTAATATAAAATATTTTATAAAAATTTTTTTATTATATATAAAATTTATTATTATAAAAAATTATAAATTTTATTTTTTTTATATATATTATTATATAAAAAAAAAAAAAATTTTTTTTTTATTTAATTTATAATATTTTTTAAAAAAAAAAAAAAAAAAAACAAAAAAAAAAAAACAACCAATTTATATATTTATTGTTATATATTATATTTTATATTTTATATATATATATATATATATATATATATATGTATTTATATAGATATATTTATACAAACATAAATAAAAATGTGTGTGTGTGTGTGGTGTGTATATATATAAATAATATATTATATTATATAATATTTTAATATAAATATATATATATATATATAAAATATATATACTTACTTAATATATATATATATATATAATATTTATATAATATATAATTATATTATTATATTAATTGTGTGTGTTGTGGTGGTTGGTTGTGTGTGTGTGTGTGTGGTGGTTTTTGGGTTTGGGGGTGGGGGTATATATATAAATATATATATAAATATATATATATATTATATATATATATTATTATATATATATATATCAAAATTTTTAAAATATATATATAAAATTTTAATTTTAATATATAATATAATATATATAATATATATATATATATGTGTTGTGTGTGGTGTGTTTTTGTGTGTTGTGTTTGGTTGTGTGTGTGTGTGTGGTGTGTGTAATAGTGGGGATATTAATATCTATATATATATATATATAAAAATATTTTATATTATATATATATATATATATATATATAATGATAGATGATAGATAAAAGATATATAAATATATCATGTCTAAATGAATATATGTATATTGTATGTATATAATAATATATATAATTATAATATATTAATATTTTTAATATAATATATAAAATTATATAATTATATATATATATATATATACACCTATATACATTTAATGCATATTCCTGAGCCTGCGTTAAAAAGGGGATAAACTTTCACTAGTCTTAATTGAATAATTTAAACCTCGCCAAAATCTGTAATCTTAGATCAAAACGCAAAAGCCCATCGAGGAGCGACCACAGGAAACATTTTTGATAAGTGAACGAGTCCCAGCTGCTGCTGTACGTCGTGAACGGTGCTAATGAGGTTTTGAAAAAGGGAAAAATGAGTTTAATATTTTCTGCATGACTTCCACCGCACGCGCACATAAACACACACCACCCCAATCCCACACACACAAACACCACACACACACACACACAACCCCCAACACACAACAAACCCACACACACACCACCACACATAACGCACGCACGCACACATACACACACAACACACACCAAGTATTCATATGTGCTCTTATTAAAATGGACCAAAAATACTATAAATCAGCTGAAACCTTCATGCCCATTTTAAAAATATCCCAATTAATAAACACCAACACAATTAGACATACGCCATATTTTTCATACCACACCACATGTTCAAATATTTTCACCTCACGGACGAAAAAGCTCACACATGTACATATACCCAAAATACCCGCATCCATAGATATTATACAAAATATGCACTGTGAAAAACACTGTACAAGATCAATAAAAAAAAAGAGAAAAAAACGAACGTACATGAGACATATTCTAATTATCACTTTTTTACACTTACCGAAAAAACGAATAAAAGATATATATTTCCTTCCAAACGCAATGACCTCTTGGGGTTCGGAAGAATAACGTTTTTTTGAATTAAAGAATAAAAGGGTCAAGAAGGGGTTGGGGTTTGACTAAATGTGGAATTTAAAAATTTGTAGGAAAAAAAGGGAATTGGAACATAAATCTGCTGCTGTACACCACACCCCAAAAAACATGATATATATACATAATATAATAAATATATATATATATATATTTTAATATATTTTAATATATATTTTAAATAATTATAAATATATATATAGGAACGTACAGAAGATATGTATATGATAGATAGATAGTGATCTTCATAACGTAATAGATATATTAATATAATTTAATATATATATATATTTTATATTTATATATATATAATAATATATAATATATTATATGTAGGGGTATATATAATAATATATATTATAGGTATATCACTTGAAATATTATATGATAGAAGAAGAAGATTTTCATATATGTATATTGTTTTATTTTTACATATAATTTTTATATATGTAAAATTATTTTTATATATGTATTATATATTTTGTGTGTTTTTAATATATATAATTAAAATTATATATATAATATTATATTATAATTATATATTTTATATTTTTATGAAATTTTATAAAAAATATATATATTATATATATAAATTTATAAATATAATATATTATATTATATGTATTATATATATATAAATATATAAAATATAAAATAAAATATAATTATATTATTATGCAAACATAATACGCACACACACATACACACGCACCACACACCACACCACACACACACACACACAAAAACCCACACACACACACACCACACATATAATATAATAAGTAATATAAAAATAATATATATAATATTATTATATATATATAAAATTTTAATATATATATAAAATATATATTGTATATATAATATATTATATTTATATATATATATATATTATATATATTTATATATATATTATATATTTTAAAAAATATATAAAGAGGCCGTGGGGGCCCGAGCGGTTGGCAGGGGACCCAAGAGGTCACGGGGGCAATTTGAGTTCGGGGTTCGAGTCCCCGGGCCCGGCGCGTTTTTCCCCTTTGGGCAGGGAACTTCACCTCGATGCCCTCCTAAAAACGACATATCGCCTGAGAATCAAACGCAAGTGTGTAGAGGATGTACCGCCGGGGCACAACCCCGCGGTTGATTAGGAAGGGCATCCAATCAGGCAAGGGGGGGCACTGCCATATAAAACCTTTGCATAGTAAATTTGAGAGGGGCCCTATGCCGCAGGGGAAATGAAGGTTTTTAAAAAAAAAAAAAAAAAAAAAAAAAAAAAAAATATTATATATATATATATTTAATAATTATAATATATAAAAATATATTATTTAATATATATTATATGTGTGTGTGTGTGTGGTGTGTGTGTGTGTGTGTGTTGTGTGTGTGTGTGTGAGTGTGCTGTGTGCGTGTATAACAAGGACTCGGCGATGGTCCATGTTTGTAGCCGGACTGGCCCCCCGGGGCCCCGAGTCATTTCCCCGCCGGGTAGTCGTAAAAGCTGGTTGACTGCTGGCTCCACCCCGAGAAAACGACATATCCCCTTGAAGTAAAAGCAGGTGTTGGGGGAAGTCACCCCCCGGGCACAAACCGCGGAAGGGCACCAATCAGGAAAAGGGTGGCCTGCCATATAACCTCTCAGTAATGATTGAGAGAGGCGTATGTCCGAAGGGGAATGATGGCGAAAAGAAAAAAAGAAGAGAAAAAAAAAAAAAAAAAATAATTGTATATATATATAATATATAATATATATAAATATATATTATATATATATATATATATAATTTTATATATATACGAGAGGAGAGAAGGTATATATGGGGTGTATGTACAATATATTGACGATTTTCAATTATTATATTAATATATATATATATATTTATAAAATTTTAATAATATATATTAAAAATATATATATATAAATATATAATATATTATATATTTTAATATATATATAATATAATATATAAATATAATTTATAATATATATATAAAATATATTTTATATATACACACAAAACAAACATAATATATGATATATGTATATGTATATTGTTTAATATATATATATAATATAATATATAAATGTATAATAATAATATATATATATATAATAATATAATAAAATATAAATTTTGGTGGGGTTGTGTGGGGGTTGTGTTTAGTTGGGGGTTTTGGTGTGTGTGTGTGTGTGGGTGTGGGGGTGTGGTGTGTGTGGGGTGTGTGTGTTGTGGTGTGGGGGGGTGGTGGGTGTAGGTGTGTGGTGAGTGTATATATATATATATATATATAAAATTTAATTTATATAATAAAAAATATTAGATATATATATATATGTATATAAATAAATATATTAATATATATAAATTATAATATATTTATTTTAATATATTATAATATATAAAATATTATTAATAAAATTTAAATAATAAAATTATTTTATATATATATATATATAAATTATTATATTAAATTAATTATATATTAAAAAAAAAGACACAAAAAAAAGATATATTTTAATTAAAAAAAAAAAAAAAATATAATTATATATATATTAATATATATATTATATATATAAATATTTTATTTTTATATATATATATAATTTAAATTATATTTAATATAAAAAAATTTTAAAAAATATTATATATATTTAAATAAAATTTTATAAAAATTTAAAATATATATAATATTGATCCCTGTTTGCCCTTTACGAGCACATTATGGGAAACTTGTTGCAACATTTTTTGGTTTGTTATATCATATGCCTCCACCGTCATTTGTACTTTTCCGCCTCCCAAATCAGAATGCAAATTTTTTTCCCATTTAAATCTGCAGTCTCAGATATTTTTTTAATATTTTCCCTTTAATTTCGAATCGCTCGAAGTTTTTTGATACAAAATTATTTTTTGGGGGTGGTAAAATTTTCTATCCCTTTTTTAGCGATACACAAATACGGGTTTTCACTCGATTTTGCTAACATTGAAGTAAATCAAGGGTCGCGGGAACCCAATGGTAAAAATTTCCAAAAGTCCGATTTCATAGGATGTGGTATTGACTTCGTGGGATGGTTTTTTCTAAAAAATTTTGTACGTCGTATAAAGTTAAAAGCTCAAAAAACAAAAAAAATGTTGTGTTCTTGTTTTTTTGAGAAATTTTAAATAAATAAGATAAGTAAAGCTATGTTTTTGGAATTAAATTTGTCT
>NC_051393.1:4300902-4303402 GCF_015228065.2 Penaeus monodon
ATTCAGTGATTTTTCCCAAAAAAATTTTTGGTCGGCGAAAAATTTCGCAGAACAAAAGTTTTGTTGCGTCGTCTTCACTTTTTGAAAAACAAGGAACAAAAATAAAAAAAAAAATTAAAAGAATTATTTTGGGCTTCAGTTATTTTTTTCCAAAAATTGATATTTTTTAAGGTAAATTTAGCCTCAGAATTGAGTTGAAAGAAAAACTTTTAAGACGCAGCTCTTTTTGGGCAAAAAAGGTGAGGGCAATTTTGACGTAAATTATGATATAATTATGCTTAGATATCTTTTCTTCCCTTTTTCTTCTCCCTCTTCTCTTTTTTCTAGCGGGTTCTCTCGCTCTCGCTCTTCTCTCTCAGCCAATTTTACTTGATTTTCCATATACTTCACACACATACACACACCAAAAACACGATGTGTTTTGTGTGATGTGTGGTGTGTGTGTGTGTGTGTGTGTGTGGTGTGTTGTGTATTGTGTGTGTGTGTGTGTTGCTCCTTTATGCAAAAGACATAATGGGCATTTTTTTAGGGGAAGGCATGCGAACAAATCTGCGAGTGACATAGGGGGCACTAATATTCTACATACATACAAACATTATCATGCATGTGTCTGTGTGTGTGTGTGGCGGGGTTGGTGTGTGTAATTGTTTTATATATATAAATATATTAAATATATAAATAATAATATAATTAAATAAAAAATAAATAATACACGACACACAACACAACCCAAAACACACACAAACCAACACGCATATATATATATATAAATAAATATATATAATTATATATTATATATATATAAAATATATTATATTATATATAATTAAAGGTGGTGTGTGTGTGTGTGTGGTGTTGTTATAATATATAAATATTATAATATAAATTAATTATAATATATATATATATATATATATATATAATAATTTTTATATTAACATATAAATAAATATGTATTAATATATAATATATATATAATATATATTATATATATATATATATTAAAATATTAATTTATAATTATATAATTAAAAATATAAAATTTATATTTATATTATCTATATATAATATATATATATATATTTTTTATTATATATATAATTGTGTGGGTGTGTGGTTTGTGTGGGGTGTGGTATGTGTGGTGTGTGTGTGGTGTGTGTGTGGTTATTAAAAATATATATTATATATATTAAAATATTATAAAATATATCAATATATATATATTTTATATTAAATATATGTTTTAAAAATATATATATATATATAATTATATATTAATTATAATATATATTATATTATAATATATATTATAAAATATATATTTATATATATTTCACACAACATATATATATATATATATAATTATATATATATAATATATATATATATATATATAATTATATATATATAAATATATTATATATAAAAACAGTAGCAATTTTGCAAACTGCTTTTACGCAAAATAAAACAATAATTCAATTGCAGTAGTGATAGTAGGCGTAGGAAGGAAATACACCACCACACCAACCACACACACACCACCACCAACACACACACAATATTATAAAATTATATAATATATATATATATATATAATATATATTATATATTAAAATATATATATAAAACTTATTACACTAACAAATACATGAATTGAAAATCCTACTACATTTTCTCTTTCTTTTTCCCTTGCTGTTTGTCTTCCCCGTTTTCCTCTTCCCTCTTTCTTTTCCCCAAATTTTCTCTCCTTCTCTCTCTTCTCTCTCTCTCTCCTCTCTCTCTCCCTCTCCTCTCTCTCTGTCTCTCTCTCCCTTTTTCTCTTTTCCATTCCCTTTCCCTTTTTCTTTTTCTTTCGTCTCCTCTGCATCTGCATTTCTGTATCTCTCATTCTTGCTTTTCCCTTTACTCTCTTTTTCCCATCCTTCCTTCCTTTTTCGTTTGTCTTCCTTTTATCCTCCTCCATTCCCGTACTTCTTTCCCTTTACCCCCTGACTTTTTCAATTGTCTAAAACCCAAAAGAAAAGGTTAAAAAAAATTTAACGAAACGTCATTTTAAATTTTTTGCATACGCGTGGTGAATTTTATTTTTAGAGGGTTTGTTTGTGGACTTTCCAGTCTTTTCCGTAAACAAACGTCCATGAACATCTTTAGCTACGTTAGTGGGGAAAAGAGCTACAGAGAAACGATGCGCTTTCCATTTATAATATATATAATATATATATATAAAATTTTAAATATATATTTATATATTTTATATAATATATTTTTAATATAAATAAGTATGTAGTATGTATGTGTATGTGATGTGTATGTATATGCGATAAATAAAAAACACCCACACACCCCCAAAACCAACCCCCGCCACACACACACCACGCACACACACACATACATATATTTTAATATATGTTTTAATATATATATATATTAATTATATAATTATATTAATATATTATATATATATAAGTATTATGTATTATAATATATATTATATATATTT
>NC_051393.1:4308402-4310902 GCF_015228065.2 Penaeus monodon
AATAATAAAAAAAAGAAAAGAAAAGCGGAGAGAAAATAAAAAAAAATAAACATACGTTAATATATCCAGTCTCCACCCCCTTCCGTCCCTCCCTCTCTCCCTCCCTCTCTCCTCCTCCTCGTCCTCGTCCTCCACCCAGCCTCTTCACCGAAAAAGGACGACTCCTCAGTCTCCTGGCCAACAAAGGCGAAGGAAAACTGCAAAAGATATAAAGGACACAAGAGAACGACCGACATCCCTGACTTCCGGAAACTGAACCCTATCGCGGTCTCTCTCTCTCTCCTTTTTTCTCCATGTTTTAGTTCCCTCTTCTTCTCGTCTATTGATTGGCCAGACATAAGGCGCAAATATTCCCCTGATTTTCTCTGCGAATTTAGCATGATGTCATTTGGCTGACAATGCATGTATAGATAGATAGCTAGGTAGATTAAGAGATTGAAAGACAGATAGATAGATGGACAGAGAGATAGAGAGAGATGGACAGATAGATGGATAGAGAGATGGACAGATAGACAGAGAGATAGATAGAAAGAGAGATAGACAGATAGGTAGACCAATGGAGTGATACATAAATAGATAGATGGACAGATAAATAGATAGAGATATGGAGAGATAGATAGAAAGAGAGATGGGCAGACTGATAATGACAGCAATAACAATAGCGATAAGTATATAAAGATAAAAAGTTTATTACTGCCAGTCCTAAGTATTACAAATACATTATTATGATTGTCTATTTTCGTATCACTGCTATTGTATTATCATATATAACAGTACTAACAATAAGCACAGTTATTATGATTATCATAACCTTTATTGATAGCAGAATTATTAGATTATGAATTTTTTATAATTATACTCATTTACATAAATCATAACCGTCTTCATCCTTATCATCTTCATCAATAGCTACTTAACAAAACATGAGCTCAAACCTTCAAACAGTGTACATATAACGCTTTAAGAAAATTTCCTAGAATATAATAAAGGATAAAAGGACTATTGTACGGAGTGACATGTAGGTTGTATATGATTTACTATTCAATGATATATATTTTTTAAAACTCTAATACCTGAAGTGATTGTGTTGCGACAGCTCGTGGATATATTTGATTTATTTTCAGACAGCCTTAATACCCTCAATACTCACAGTAAAATGTTATGCTAGATTAAGCTGTGATCATTTTTTTGTCCACTGATAATCTTTTAATGGGGGCGGTGATAATGATGGTCGATGGTAAGTGAAAATGATGAAGGTGAAGATGATGATGATAAGTATTGAATATTGTGATTAGAAATAGTAATTATAATAACAACAGCGAAAAAA
Organism: Penaeus monodon; assembly: GCF_015228065.2. Lineage (NCBI taxonomy): Eukaryota > Metazoa > Arthropoda > Malacostraca > Decapoda > Penaeidae > Penaeus > Penaeus monodon. Next base: position 4,309,730 of record NC_051393.1, read on the forward strand.
ATATGAATAATATAATGACCGAGATAAACCCGATCTTATGATCTTCAAAATTAAAGATAAACTGAACTCATAACCAACCCACAAATGTTGAGGAACTAAGGAATCTACTTGACTGCGTATTGACAGCCAGCGCCTCTAGGGACCGCGTTCTCCTCTCAGCACATTTCTCGTGCTTCTCACATCACATCGCATAAAATCCTTTCGCACAAGTACTGTATACTTCAATAAATCTCTTCCTAACAAGAATTTACACTGGGCCCGGCGTGTGCAAGTCACATGGGAGACCAATATCCCAGGCTTGGCACTGAAAACCACCGGAAATTCTGTCTCTCGCTTCATGCTTGGCTTTCATCGCAGGCATCAAAGCGGCCTTCTCGCTCTCTCTCTTCTTGCTTCCACTCCTGCAAAGTCAACATTGCGCTGAAGAACAAAAAAAAAAGAACAAAAAGAAGGACATCAAGCCAACTCATTCACGCTTATCGCGGCTGAACAAACACACTGGCAAAAACACACACGCAAAAAAAGGAGCATTATATATAATTTAGCATGGGATCCTTTTGGTCAAAAACAGGCTTTAGGATTCGAAGTCGTCAAGGTCATTGGTTTTGGAAATGAGTTTTCAAAGAATATAAAAAAGGTCATTCAGCTGTACACAGTATCTGCATTATCATTGTCATTATAGCATTAATAACGACAGTGTTATTAATGAAAATGATAATAGCAATAAAGATAATAATAATGGCAATAATAATTAGGATGAGAACTGTCATCACTCTTACTCTTATTATCATTATTATTAGTAGTAGCATTAGTATATATATATATATATATATATATATATATATATATATATATATATATATATATATATATATATATATATATATATATATATATACATGTATATATATATATATATATATATATATAGATAGATAGATAGATAGATAGATAGATAGATAGATAGATATTCATATATATGTATAGATATATGTATTTTTATATTTATATATTTATTTATTGATTGATATATATGCAGTGTAAATATATTTATTTATTTATTTATTTATTTATCTGGGCCGCGGTGGCCGAATGGTTAGAGCGTCGGACTCAAGACTGTCACGACGGTAATCTGAGTTCGAGGGTTCGAGTCACCGGCCGGCGCGTTGTTTC
>NC_051393.1:4333402-4340902 GCF_015228065.2 Penaeus monodon
CGGAAGCTTTTGTTTTCCTTTAAAGACAAAAGTCTTTGTTTTGGTGTGTTAAATGAGGCGACTCGAATATATTTCCTCCGGATTATTCAGATGCTGGGCAAAACGTTCTCGTTTCTACAGCGTATTAAAGTTCAAAGGGTGATGGAACGTTCGTTTACTCCTTTACAGGCTATGTACAACGCGTAGTGAGTAATAGCCCAGTGGATTAGTGAAAATCTTGTTTCACCTCTCTCTCTCTCTCGTTCTTTCTCTCTCTCTTTATATATATATATATATATATATATATATATATATATATATATATATATATATATATATATATAATATATATATATATATATATATATATATATATATATATATATATATATATATATATATATATATATAATATATATATATTATATATATATATAATATATATAATATATATAATATATATATTATATATATATATATATATATATAATATATTATATATATATATTATTATAACATATATATATATATATATATATTTTATAATATATAAAGAAAATTTAAAATATAAAAATAAAATAAAATGTATATTACAAACTTTACAATAATATAAATTTAATATATATATAATAATTTTAAAATTTATAAAATTTTTTTAATAAATATATATAATAAAATTTTATAAACATATATGTATATATAAATTTACATATAACTTATATACAATTCAATATATAAAATTTTTTTATTACAATTTTTCAAAAACAATATATTTTAAAAAATATATATAAAATATAATATATAAATATTAATAAAATATATAAATTAAAAAATTAAAATTTATTTTATATATAATATAATACGTATATATTTTTTTGTGGGTGTTGTAGATGGTGGGGGTGTGTGGGGTGGGTTTTGGGGTGGTGTGTGTGGTGAAGATTAGTTAAAAATACTCTTTTTTAAAAACTGCGTCGTGTTATTTAACTTTTGTTTTTTTTTTAATTTTTGTACTGCAAAGAACGTCTATAAAAAACTAAAGGGTAGATATATGTATGTGCGCTTTTCCCAAAAATTATACGGAGGTTTAGAACTAAGTTCCAAAAATTTGCACTTTTAAAAAAATTTCCAAAGGAATTGTTCAAATACAAAAAAAAACTATTTCCGAAAAAAAAAAATTTCCGGGGAGCTGAAATTTTCCCCCCAAATAATACATTTCCTCGTAGCTTTATAAAAAAATGTTTTTCCGGGTTTAGGGGCATTTTGAAAAAAACCCTTTTTTCCCAAATGTTTTTTTTTTTCTTGACCCTTCTTTAACACGGAAAATTTTCATTTATCACGGAATTTTTAAATAGTTCTTTAAAAAAATTTCAGATATTTAAAAATTTGCAGATTTTGGGAAAAGAGTTTAGAATAAAAAATTTTACACAAATTTTTCCCATATTTTTCAGCTACTGAATCAAGGGGGGAAGAGCCCCAAAAATTTTAATTGGTCAGAAAAATGATTTTCACAAACGAAAATCAAAATTTGCAAAAAAACAACGTTGTTTTAACTTTAAAAATAATAAAATAACCCTGACAGTTTTACAAAACCCAAATTTGTACACTTTTAATTAGAGAAACGAAAAAAAGTAAGTCCCTATTGGGGAATTATAGAGCCTTTAACAGAAATTACAACCCACGCCCAAACCAGAAAAAAACTGTCCAAAAAAAGGCTATAGTGGAAAGGGGTTTCCAACACCAAAATGAAGATCTCTTGGGCCCAGGACATATATCATTAAAGAGTAAGGGGGAATTTTTCTTTAAGGGGTATTTTTAAAAGAGAAGCTTTAAGCGTGACATGCAAAAAAGTAATTGGGATGGGAATGTTTGGGCACGCAGAGTGGAAAATGGATTGCTGGGGGTTTTAAGGGTTTTTGTTTATTTTTTAATTTATTTATTTTTTAAATTTTTTTTGTTTTGCTTTTTTTCGGTTTACTGCCCGGTTTTCTTAAATTAAAACCCCCACACACACACGAAAAAAAAAAAAAAAAAAAAAAAAAAGGTGTTTTAAATTTCCTTTTAGATGCAAGTAGATTGGCCACAGTTCAGGAATAAAACGAATTAGACGTGACCAGGAAAACAGAGTTAATAAAAACCCCAATCCCAAAACGGTTTTTATTCCCCACCTTTAGATTTTAGTAAGTTTTAAAACATACAGATGGCTCCACGTGTGCTCAGTCAGAAAGGAGTCCATCAGTTGGCTCTAGTGAAATGGCGGGAAAATGTGTTTTTTCTTTCCCAAAGAAATTTTCGGGCATTGTATTATTCATAGTGATATTGGTTATCAAATTGTTATTAAAAATATTCATAACATCAAAGGCAATAAAAAAATTAGAACTGAAACTTTTTAAAAAAAAAAAGGAAAAAAGGAAAACCCAAAGAGTAGGTAAGACTAATATCTGACCTTGGGAAATAAGCCCGGTTTGAAAACCTTTTATTTTAAAGGGCAATAGATAAAATTTTAAACAGGGGGAAAGTAACCCCCGTAATTAGGGTTTAAAATAAAATTGCCCCCGGGGGCCCCATCATGAAAAAGGGGGTTTTGGGGAAACCATGTGGAAAAGTAAAACAAACAAAGAAATTAAAAAATAGATAGAAGAAAAGGCAGTGGAGTTTTTGAAATGGATTAAATTTAAAACGTACGAGAAACGCGCCTCTGTGTGCTTTTTGATTTTAAATTAATTTCCTGTGTTTTTTCCCCTCCATTTTTTTAGCCAAATTTTTTCTTGTTTGTGTATTACCCAGTTACAGCCCATAAATTGCTGTTACAAAAGTGTTTGTGCCCTGATGTGCTTTCAATTTTTTGGCCCCAAGTGTGTTTAGAAAATAATATATATATATTTTAAAAATATTTTATATATATATAATAAAAATATATATAATATAAAATACAGAATATATAAAAATAAATTATATATATAATTTTATAATATAATAAAAATTATATAATATTTTATAATAAAAATCTTTTATAAATAATATATAATATTTATATATTTATAATATATATATATTTATTTTTAATATATAATTTTATATATAAAAATTTTAAAAATTTTTAATATATTAAAAATATAATATAAAATATATAATTTTTACAGGTAATATAGATAATAAAATTATATAATATACAGTGTAATAAAATATATAAAATTTATATATAATGAATATTATAATATAAAATAAAAATATAATATATAATATTAAAATAAAAATGAAAACAAGGTATGAAGAGAATGAATATCTTTAAAAACAAGGGATGTATTATAAATACAAACTTTTATGTGAAGTAATTTATTCTCATTCAAAAACCCCTTTTGACATTTGCCAAAAGAATTTCGGTTATATATATATAAAATTATATATATCTTATAAAAATAAATTATATATATAGATATTTGATAATATAAAATATAAATAATATAACTGTATATTGTAATTAATGTAAATATATAAAATAATATATTTTATATTAAATAATATATAGATAAAAAATAATATAATATATATTATTAAAAATTTTTATATATTAATTTTGATATATAAAAAATAAATAATATAATAAAATAATATAAGTTAAATATATAAAGGAAAAAAAAAAAAATTTAAAAATAGATATTAAATTTATATATATATATATATATAAAATATTATTTAAAAAATAATATAATATGTTTTATTTTTATATAAAATTTAGTATATAAATTATAATAATATATAATAAAAGTATATTATATTAAAAATATTAATAATATAAAATAATAATATATATAATATATAATATAATAATAATATAAATTTTTATATATAGAAATATATAAAAAAAATATAATTATAATTTTAAAAAATTAATATAATTTATAAAATAAAATATTATATATATATTAAAAAGATTTATAAATATTTTATATAAAATTTTATAAAATATAAAAATAAAATTAAAATTTTTAAATATCTATATTTATAAATATATATATTTTATATAAAATAAAATTAAAAATATTTTAAAACCTTTCGGAGAGGGTTTCAGTGCACCGGTAAAAATAAATCCCCCTTTTCCCCCAAGAACACTTAAAACCCGAGGGGGGGAGGTAAAACCGGGGTGTATACCTTTTTCAATCAAAAAACCCTGAATGCACAAACAGAGCAAGGGCCCCTCATTCCCGGTGGCAAAGGGAAAGCCTGGTTACGGCGGCGATCAGGTTTGGTTCCAGAGCAGAGGGTGCTAAGATTCCCGGACAACAACGGGCCGCCCCACGTTGATGAAACCTTTGACATATAATATAAGGACAATGAGAACTGAATCCGACTTACTAGCATTACTTGAGGAACTTTTTTTCATCAAAGGGATATTGTAGGACTCTGTGAGGTTAAAAGGGATAGGCGAAGAACAGAAGATACTAAATGATGGACATGTGCTCTATTGGAGAGGAAACCCCAGGGTAGCAAGCAGGTATTAGGGGTGGGCTTTTTAGTTCACAAACGTTTAGAAAAGAATATCGTGGAATTCTTAGTACAAGCGAAAGAGTGGCTTCAGTAACAAATAAAACTAAACAATAGGTACAAACTTAAAGATTGTTCAAGTCTATGCTCCAACCTGCAGCCACAGTGATGAAGAAATAGAGAGCTTCTATGAAGATGTTCATTTAGCCTGCGAGAGAGTAAAAACCCATTTCACAATAATAATGGGATATTTTAATGCAAAAATAGGTAAAAAGACAGTAGGAGAAACAACAATAGGGAATCACGGAATAGGTATAGGAATGAGAGGGGACAAATGCTAGTTGATTTTGCGGAGGCCGATCACTCAAAAATATGATTCTTTCTTCGAAAAAAATTAGAGCGGAAGTGGACTTGGAAGTCGCCATCTGACATCAAAAACGAAATTGACTTCATAATTTCAAATAGGCGCGATATAGTAAAAAAATTGAAGTTATTAATAAAGTAAATGTTGGCAGCGACCATAGAATGGTCAGAGGCCAAATTAAACTACACCTCAGAAGGGAAAGGAGTAAACTCATACGAAAACCACAGCCAAATTTAGCTAACTTGAAGACCAGAGCAACAGAATTTAACCTTAACATCCAAAACAGATATTCACTTCTCAGCGACGAAGATCTCAACATTGACCAAATCGACAAACAGTTCAGTGACATAATAAAGGAATCTGCACTAGAAGTAGGCGGTAAGAACGTCAAGCAAAGCTCCAGCAAGTTCTCGGTAGAAACTAAAGAGCTTATGTAAAACTTTAGGGTCATAAAAATATCGTCAATCAGGGACAAGATAGAATTAGCCAAAACTAACAAAGACTATAAATAAAAAGAAAAGGGAAGATGACGGAAATTCAAACTCAAATAATAAATGAAACAGTGATATCAGGAAATAGCATGAAAACAGTTAAAAGGAGACTTGGTATAGGGAGAAATCAATTGTATGCAATAAAGAAACCAGATGGGGAAGTAACATACAATAAGAATGAAATCATTAGAATAGTGAAGGACTTTTACAGGGATCTATACAACTCAAATGAACAGCCATCTCGTGCGGTAACACGAGATGTACCTAGTATCACAACAAGAAATAAAAAGAGCGCTTAAAGGCATGAAGAGAGGGAAAACACCGGGGGAAGATGGAATTAGTATAGACCTTATAATAGATGCAGGAGAAATTGCAACAGGGGAAACTAGCCAATCTTTTAACAAATGCCTTATCAACGGGGAAAACTCCGAAGCCTTGGAAAAAGCAACAATATTTTGATACATAAAAAAGGGGACAGAAAGGATCTAAAAAACTACCGACCAATAAGCCTCCTTTCAGTACTTACAAATTATCACAAAAATCATCAAACTCGCATCTCTGACCGTCTGGATTCAAACCCACCCTAGAGAACAAGCAGGCTTTCGCAGTGGATTTTTCAACAAAAGACCACATCCACACGCTCACCAAATAAAGGAAAAAAAAAAAACAAAATGTAGGAAACCCCTGTGTATGGCATTTATCGATTACGAAAAGGCATTTGACTCTGTAGAGACACCAGCAGTACTAGAAGCTATCCGAAAACAGGGAGTGGAGGAGGTATATTGTAAAATACTGGAAGATATATACAAAGATGGGACAGCAACCATCAAGCTCCACTCCGAAACCGATAAAATACCAATTAAAAAAGGAGTTAGACAGGGCGATACCCTTCACCAAAACTGTTTACAGCTTGTCTTTAGGAAATATTAAAAAAGCTAGAGTGGAATGGAAAGGGTATCAAGATAGGAGACGAAATCTAAACAATTTAAAATTTGCAGAGATATTGTTCTCTTCAGTGAATCTGCAAATGAAATGCAGCCAACTAATAAATGATCTAATAGAGAAAGTCTGAAAATCGGACTTCGGATGAACAAGAAAAAGGGCTAAGATCATGTTCAACAGTGAGTTCAGTTCGAACAGATACAAGTACAAGGCGAAGTGCTAGAGGTAGTTCACAAGTATATATACCTGGCCCACCCCGTACAGACAAACACATCTAGCGAAGAGGAATTTAAACGACGCATCGTCAGGCTGGAGCGCTTTGGCAGACACAGTAGCATACTGAGGTTCTTGCCATTATGTTTAAAAGAAAAGTCTTTACCAATGTGTCCTACCGTTATGACCTATGGATCAGAACCATGGACTACAACCAAATACTGGAGAGGAAACTAATAAGTGCCCAGAGAGGGATGGAAAGACTGATGCTGGGAATTAGCCTAAGAGATAGGATGAGGGCGTCGGGGATCAGGGAAAGACAAAAATAGAAGATAACTTGCGAGCATCAAAAGAAAAAGTGGCAATGGGCAGGTTTATATACATCGGAGACAGGATAACAGATGGACAAAGAATGTAACAGACTGGGTTATAGATAATATAAAGCGACAAGGGCCGACCAATGACAAGTGGCGCGACGAAATAACGAAATTGGTGGCCGAGACTGGAAAAAAAAAAACACAAGACAGACAAAGTGGGGAAAAAATGGGAGAGGCCAACAGTGGACTGACACAGGCGATGATGATGAGGGTGATGATGAGATGAGATGATGATGATGATGATGAGATGATGATGGGTGATGAGATGATGGATGAGATGATGATAATAATAATAATATAATAATAAATAATATATATAAATAGATAGAAGATAATATAGAAAAGTAATATAGATATATAGATAATATAATATAATAATATAGAATAATATAAGTATATATAGATATATATAATAATAATATATATAATATATAATATATATATATAATATATAGAATATATATAATATAGATAATATATAAAATATATAAAAGATAATAAAATATATATATATAGATAAATATATATATATATATATATATATATATATGTATATTAATATATATATTTATATATAAAATATTATATATATATCTATTTATATATATATATATATTTTATAGTATCAACATTAATCTATTAGATATATATA
>NC_051393.1:4392934-4395434 GCF_015228065.2 Penaeus monodon
ATATTATTATAATTACTTTTATAGTAAAGATGATAAAAAGAATAATAGTAAGGATTATCATAATATTAATAATACAAATAAGAATAATGATAATATACTGGAGCAATTAAAATGACGATAATGATAATCATGAGAATAACAGTTATGATATCAGTGATTATAATTACAGCGAATTTATCTAAGCAGCATGTAAAAGACCGTACCTATCAAACCTTAAAAAAAAAAAAAAAAAAAAAAAAATCCATCAGCAACGGGGACCTCTAAAATGCGATTAGCTCCCATAATGACCACAAGTGAAAATATGTTTATCCTCCGACTATCCCCCCGGGGATTTTGGTTCATCCTGATAATGGAATATTGACATCATTCGCCACATGCACGGGATTTTCGAATATATCAGCTTGCACACGGTTGCAGTTCCCTAAAGCGCTGTTCACGTGAGGAGAAAAAGGAACGTGAGGTAGGGAAGGGGAGGGAGAGGGGGAAGGGGATGTGGAGGGGTTAAATGGGAGGGGGGGGGAAGGAGGGCGTCTGGTTTTGGAAGGAGGTAAAGTTTTAAAGATTGTGGTCGAGAAGTTGTGCAGTAAAATATTGAATAGGTTTTGGGGGTTTTTTTTTTATAATAATATAATAAAATATTAAAAAAAATAATTAATTAATATTTTTAAATTTATAAAATAAACAAAATAAATTTGTAAAAAAATTTTTAAAAAAAAAAAAAAAATATATAAATTTTTTATATAAAAGATAAATTAATATTATTAAAAATATAATTTTTTAAAAATAATAATAGATTAATATAATAATAATTATAATATTAATATATTTTATTTTATTTATTTTAAAATATAAAATTATATTAAAAATAATTTAATTTGTATTTATATATATATAAAATATATATATATTATTTTATATATATAATATTTATTTAATTTTCCCCCAAAAATATTATTTTTTTTTTAAATTTATATATAATATTTTTATATATATTTTATTTTATATATTATATTATATATATACTTGTATTTTTGGTGTTTTATATTTTATATTTTAATATATATATATATCTATAATATATTATTTTAAAAATATATATAAATATATTATTAGTTTGGTTTAATTTTATTATAATTTATTTCTTTTTTTTTTTAATATATTATTAATAATTATTTATATATTATTATTATATATAATATATTATATATTATATTTTATTTATTAAAATAATATTTTTTTTTTTTTAATAATTTATAATACAATTTATATAAAATTTTAAAAAATAATATATATTATAAAATATTATATATATATATTATATATATATATATTATATACATATATCACATTTGTGTATATAATATATATATATATATATATATATCTTATATCATTATATATATATATATACATATATATACTATATTATATATATATATCTTATAATATATATATATATCTATATTATATATATATATTATATATTATATATGTTTATATACATACAAACATTATATTTCATATATCTAATATATATATATATATATATATATATATATATATATATATTCATATGTGTATACACACCCAAACACACACACACACACGCACACACACACACACACACACACACACAACACACACACACACACATATGTGTATATTATATATATATATATATATATATATATATATATATATATATATATATATATATATATATATATATATATATATATATTAAATTAATATATATATATATATATATATATATTATATATCTATATTATTATATATATATATATATATATATATATTATATATATTATATATATGTATATATGTACATATATATATGTATCTATATATATATATATATATATATATATATCTATATTATATATATATATGTATATATATATGTGTGTGTGTGTGTGTGTGTGTGTGTGTGTGTAGGTGTGGGTGTGGTGGTGTGTGTGGTGTGGTGTGTGGTGTTGTGCGGTTTTTGGTTGGTGTGTTTTGTGTGTGGGGTGGGTTTTGTGTGTGTGTGTGTGGTGGTGTGGTGGTGTGTTTTGTGTGGGGTTGTGGGTGTGTGTGTTGTTTTGGGTGGTATTTTGGGTGTGTTTTTTTTGGTGGTTGGGTTGTTGTTGTCTTCTTTTTGGGAGATAGCGCATCAAACTCAAACCTAAAAACCCAAACCCCAAAAACCAATTTTACAACCCATAATACACAACACACAACAAACAAACACAAAACACACACACACAAACAAAAACCAACACAAAAAAAACACCCAATAATACAAAAAAAAAACCCAAAACCAAACCCCACAAAAAACCGTAATTTAATTTAATTTTAAATTATAAATTCAAAATAATAAAAAAAATTTAAATTTTATAAAAAAAAATTATTAAATATTGGGTTTTTAAATTTTACAAAATAACCCTTTAAAATATAATATTATATATATTTTTAATATAATAAATAAAAGAAATTATAA
>NC_051393.1:4436008-4440776 GCF_015228065.2 Penaeus monodon
GGGGGATTTTATTTTTTTAAAATATATATATATATATTATATATAAATATAATATAAAAAATGTAAATATGTGTATGTTTGATATCGGCCTCTTAACCCCCGAGTGGGTTGTAGAGGCACCACTGACGATTTCCTGACAATCTCCGGCCATCCGTAACGGTCCATGGCTTCTCTGTGCGAGTCGGCGAAAGACAGTCCTGTCCATTCTTTGATGTTGTCTTCCCACCTCTTCGTCTGCCTTCCTCTCTCTCTGCCTCCTGGTACTGTGCCTTGCAAGATGGTTTTCGCTAGGCCGTTTGATCTTGTCACGTGTCCATACCAGGTCATTTTTCTTTTCTTTACGATGCTTAGCAGGTTGTCATGTGCACCGATGGCTGTGGATATTCTGTTGCACACTTCTTCATTGGTGATGTGATCCTTGTATGAGATGTTTAGGATTTTTCGGTAGTATCTCATTTTATGTGCCTCAGTTCGTCCCTGAGTGTCATTGTTGAGGGTCCATGATTCACAAGCATACAAGAATATTGAGAGAACAAGAGTATGCAAGAACTTGATTTTTTGATGCTATGAGGTGTTTCTGTCATGCCAGAAGATTTTCAGTTTTGTCAGTGATGCTGTTGACTGCGCGATTCTGGCCAGGATTTCTTGTTTGGATCCATCATCTGAGATGATGGCACCAAGATATTTGAAACTGTCAACAACTTCCAGTTTCTGACCCTCCACTTCGATGTTTTGTTGAATGCCATTTGAGTTGTTGGTCATGAGCTTTGTCTTTTCTGTGCTGATCTCCATGCCATAGGCCTGTGATGTTTTGTCAAGGCGCTCCACCAGAGTGGCAAGTTCACCCTCTCTGCCCACCAAGCCGTCGAAGTCATGATGGTGATGGTTCTGCCGCCATTGTTGACTGATCCTTCGTGGTGTTCTAGTGCGTCAGTCATTAGCCTTTCCAAGAAGATGTTGAAGAGGGTTGGTGAGAGAAGACAGCTTTGTCTGACTCCGACAGTTGTCTGGAACCATTCACCTGTATACCTGTATTGCCATTCATTAATGCGTGGTCATAGAGATGTACAATGACTTTGATGAGGTTGGCATTGATATTATATTTCCTCATGGTAGCCCACAATGCGGCATGCCATACTCTGTCAAATGCCTTTTTGAAGTCAATGAAAACATGGTACAAATCTTGTTGGTGCTGAAGTTGTTTTTAACATAGGAATCTCAGATTGAAGATCTGTTCTGTTGTGCTTCTTCCTGCCCTGAAACCAGCCTGTTCTTCTGCAATGATGGTCTTTTCAGAAGCACCCTCAGTATGATTTTGCTGGCATGGCTTATGAGACTTATGGTGCGGTAGTTCTGACACTTTCGCAGATTCCCCTTCTTCGGTAGTATGCTGACCAGTGATTGTGCCCAGCAGGTTGGCCATTCTCCTGTCTGCCAGATCTTGTTGCAGATGTTCGTAAGGGCGTCATTCATGGCTTCTCCACCTGCTTGGATCAGCTCTGCTGGAATGTTATCAACTCCAGGAGTCTTTCCTTTCTTTAGGGACTTGACAGCTGCTTCTACTTCCTCCCGCAAAATAGGGTGGGGGTCCTCGCTGGTGGAAGGAGGACAGTTGAGTACTTTTGGATCACCTTTGGTTGGATGGTTGTACAGTTCTGAGCAGTATTCAGTCCACCTTGTGAGAATGTCTTGCTTTCTGTCAGACATTTCCCGGTTTTTCTTGGATGATGGAGACTCGTCCCTTTTTGGTGTCACTGGGGTCCTTGAGGGTTTCTGGTATGCTTGTTTTGGTGTTGCTCTTCAGGAGGTTTCTCTCTATTTAAATACATTGTTTTCTATCCAGTCTTCCTTTGCTCTTTCATGGATCTTTTGATCTTGCTGTTGCCTGCTCTGTATTGCACTTCCCCTCTGCATTTCCTTTCTTTCTCTTTAGTTCTCGTCTTTGGTTTCACATGTGAGAATCTCTGTGGCGACCCATGGTTTTCTCCTTGATGTTTGCCGATCACTTGGATTGCAGTCTCTATCACTACTGTGTTAAATTTTTCCCTATTGTTTGCGTCAATTCCAGTCTTCCTCCCCCAGAAAAAGGAGAGGGGCAAATTTCTACCAATCATGGTCTTGAAGGAGTCAGCAACATCGGGGTCTTTTAACTTGTCCAGGTCAAATTTCAACCTATTGCTCTTTGGCTTGTTGGTTTTCTTTAGATGGTGCGAAAATTCCTCATCGCAAATCGTGATTGCTGCCAATATCTGCTCCAGGGAAGCTTCTCGTTTTTTACAATGTTGATGCACGACTGGAGTCTTTTCTGTACTAAGATGTAGTCAAGCTGGCTGTGATACACTCCATCTAGATGATGCCATGCTCATCTTCGGACGAATTGTGGGTCCCCAAAAGTGTTCGCCAACAGAAGGTCGTACTTGGCAAACTGGTCATTGTGTCTTCATTGCTGTGTCATGCATAGTATCTGGCCAATCTTTCATTGTTTTCTTTCCAATTTTCGAATTCCATTCTCCTTGGATATCAGAATGTCTTTGCTGGGCGTTTGGTCAATGGCTTCTTGTAGTTGACCCCTTTGTTGTCTCAGTGATCTGTGGTTGGAGCATGTGCCTGGGTGACTGTGATGTTGAAGGGCTCTCAATATAAGGTAATAAAAATATGGCGGGTACTGGTCGGCATCCTAGAACGCCTTGTTCAGCCTGTTTGTCTTTGCCATGAAGTAGATCTTGTGTCCTTCATCAGTCGTGGTTTCCCCGAAAGCTTTTCCCCCTCACTGCACAGAATCCAAGAATGTTCCATTGGTATCTTGCCATTTTGTGGGTGAATTCGTGCATGTAAAGTTCTAATATTCCATGTACCAATTATGATGGGGTGGGTGGATGGAGGATGGATGGATGGGTGGGTGGGTGGATGGATGGATGGATGGATGGATGGATGGATAGATGGACGGATGGATGGGTGGGTGGATGGATGGATGGGTGGGTAGACCTTTGTTACACCAGAAGCACACTTGTCGCCTCCACCCTGATGTGTAGTGGAGGACGCGGTCCTTGATAACCCGGGCAACGACCGATCCGGTATGGCGTGGTTTGTGCACTCGTCATATGGTGTCTCTTGGGCAAGGAGACCCGGCGGTACCGATCGCTCTCCAGGCCTTAGACTACAGCCGATCTCCACATAACCAGTGGCTCACCTTGGTCCAGGATACGTGGCCATTGAATCTTCCTTGGGACTCTTACGCCCTGGGCGGTGATTTCATCGGGGGTATTCATACACCAGTCAGGTGCTGTATCTACACCATAGCCTTTGGTGACCCAACACCTAACCTGCAAAGCAGCAGGTAACTAGTGGAGGGTGGGATTTACAGATGGGAAACAACTGGCCACTGTCATATCTACATGTGAGTGTGTTTATATATATTATTAATAAATATATATATAATATAATATTTTATAATTTTTATATAGTTTGGAATATCCATATATATGTTTTTGTTCCAATTTTTAGAAATAATAATTTTATTAATATTTAAAAATTTATATAAAAATTATATATATATAAAAAAATTTATATATATTTATATTTTATATTTATGCTTTATTTTTTTTTTTTTTTTTATAACATACGAAATAATAAAAATATATATAATAAATATATAATTTAATATAATATATATATTAAAAATTAGACAAAACTGTTTTAATTATTTTTGTAACAACACAAAACCCCACACACACAACCAACACACACCAAAACCAACACACACACACACAAACACAACACACACCAAACACACACACACACACAAAAAAAAAAAAATATAAAAAAAAAATTTTATATTTTAATAATTATGAAAAAAAAAAAAGAAAAAAAATAAAAAAAAAAAAACACAACCAACACACACCACACACACAACACCCACACACACACAACACACAACATATATATAATATATAATTTTAAAATATATAATAAAATATAAGATTATTAATTAAAAAAACAACACACAAAACACACCACACCCCCAACACAACACACACCCCCCACACACACCCCCCACACACCCACACCCACACACACAAACCAAAAAAAAAAAAAAAAAAAAAATAATAATATTAATTAATTTGTTTTTAAGTATAATATATATATAAAAATAAATAATATTTTATATAATATAATACAAAAATTATATATATTATTAATTATTAATATATATAATTTTAAATATAATATATATATAGCCAAGCCAGTGCTAGTCTCTAGCCGGTAAAATAGGAGAATGATTACCTAAAAGTTAAACACTCTAGGGGAAAGGAACTGGGGCCCTACACGTACTCACTCCAAGAGCATCACACAGAAAATACAAATAAGTATCATGGGGACCCCGGCGGCCAAAAAAACCTCCCCAAAAAAAAAGAAAAAAAAAAAAAAAAAAAAAAAAAAAAAAAATATTTAAATAAATATTTAAAAAAAATAAAATAAAAAATAAATAAAAATAAAATCAAAAAACTACATATTTTTATAAATATAATATATATATATAAAATTTTAATATATATATTAATATATAAAATATAATTATATATAATATTTTATAATATTATAATAAATTAAAATATATATATATATATAATAAATAATAAATAATAATTATTTTTAAAAAAATATATAAAAAAAAAAAAATACTATTTGAAAAAATATAAAAATATATAATTAAAAAATATTAAATATATATATTATATATATAATATATATAAAAATTATATATAAA
>NC_051393.1:4440876-4443376 GCF_015228065.2 Penaeus monodon
AAAAAAGAGACCCCCCAAACCAAAAACCAAAATCGAGACAGGGTCAACGAAACCTCTTTGGCCAGCACGTTGAGTATGTTAAATGAGTCACTTTCTTAGCTCAAAGAGACCCCCCTCCCCCTTCGAACCTTCACCCTACTTCAAGCACAAGTAAAATGCTTTAGATTAAAGTTATTCTAATCAAGATGTTGACCTTATCTTCAAGTGAATTAAGAAGACGAGATTTTTTACCCCCTTTGCGTACCTAATATCGTGTTTATGTCGGGTTTGCTTCTGTCGATTGGCTTAGCAGTTTCCTACCATGTAGAATGTCAGGGATATATTGCAAGGGAGAGTCTATTTTCCTGTGTCATGGGATCATTGAAGTGGATTATGTTCTGCCGGAGTTTGTACAGAGCGTTGGGAAGTGCTAGAAACAAGTGTGATGTTTTTTTACAAAATGGATGGCTTTTATCATCATCGGGAATGTTAATAAGGTGCTAAAACTATGCTTCCGCGTTTTATTTTATGTGATTTTTTTTTTTTTTTTTCGCAGAAGACTGCGGTTGATTTAAGGACATATGAAGATAATTAGTTTTGACATAAGATTAGAAAATTATTCTTCATTTGCTTGATCGATTCTCTCTCTCTCTCTCTCTCTCTCTCTCTCTCTCTCTCTCTCTCTCTCTCTCTCTCTCTCTCTCTCTCTCTCTCTCTCTCTCTCTCTCTCTTTCTCAAATCCTATGTGTTCTTGGAAAACTTACAAAACCACAGATTTCTTTATTAAACGCCGGACAGCATATGAAGATGATTAATAACGTTGATTACTTGATGATGAAATCTTAAGGGAGATATTGCTATTATGCAAAGAGAGGAGGGAAAAAAACCGCTGTAAGAAGGATAAATTCCCTGGTTTTTCCCATTCAAATTAAATGCAAAATTCCTAAGATCTAGCATAAGACTGGCCGAAATGTAAACGGCTCACGGGACGCACGCACGCACACACACACACACACACACAACACACACACACACACACACACACACAAAAAACAAACACACACACACACACACACACACACACACACACACACACACACACACACACACACACACACACACACACACACACACACACACACACAGGATGAGTTATAATAGCAAATACGCTTTTAAGAATCGCCATCAGAATAAAGACACATTATTCACGTTCTCTGAGGAAAATTGCCAAAAGAAATGTAAAATATTCCGTTCTATTAACGTTCTATGCGAGATTCGGAAAAGGAAAAAGGAAAGAAAAAAAAAGGAAAGAAAAAAAGGAAAAAAAGTAAAGAAAAAAAGAGAGAAAGAAAAAAAGAGAGAGAGAAAAAAAAAAAAAAAAAAAAAAAAAAAAAAAAAAAAAATATATATATATAATATATATATATATATATATATAATATATATATATATATATATATATATATATATATATATATTATATAAACAGATGAAAACAAACCCTACCATGAATGATAATGAACGAAAGTGACCGAGATGCAGGAAGAAATAAGAAACCCTGAGAAAAGGACACAGAAATGCGAAAAAAAAAAAAAAAATTAGGATCGAGATAATTAACTGCAATACCATTAAGATTTTTACGGAACGAAACGTCTGAGAAAATATCGGTTTGGAGAATTTTGTTATTATTACTGAAGTCGTGTTACATAGTCTACTTTGTCCGGGGACACCAATTTAAGCACTTATGAAGTCCAGTATTCTTGACCAAACTGACTGTGTATTCAGGGGATCCATTTCCTTACAGTTTACTTTTCTTTCTTCTTCTTTTTTCTTTTGTATATATATATATATATATATATATATATATATATATATATAAAAATATATAATATATATATATATATATATATATATATATAGTGTGTGTGTGTGTGTGTGTATACATATGTGCATTGATATGTGTATATATATGTGTGTGTAAGTGTGTATATATGTGTATGTATGTGTGTATGTGTATGTGTGTGTGTGTGTGTACATGCATGTGAGTGTGAGGTTGTGTGTGTGTGTGTGTGTGTGTGTGTGTGTGTGTGTGTGTGTGTGTGTGTGTGTGCAAAAGTAGCAAAAGTCAGAAACCAATGTATCCTACACCCCCCTACAGAGTCCATCACACCAACTCCACACTACCGAGTTAATTACATTCTCATTAAATCAGCTGTACATATTGTACATGCAGTTACAGAAGATATTAACGGAAACTTCAATATCCATGGATATAGTTGACATACGTGAGGATATATGCTGTAAATATTGTATACGTTCCCTTTGTGCGTTCCGCTATTTGAGTGTGTGCGTGTGTGTGTGGTGTGTGTGTGTGTGTGTGTGTGTGTGTGTGGTGTGTGTGTGTGAGTGCGTGTGTGTGTGTGTGCTTGTGTGTGTGTGTGTGTGTGTGTGTGTGTGTGTGTGTTTATGTGTGTGTGTGTGATCTCTCTCTCTCTCTCTCTCTCTCTCTCTCTTTCTTCTC
>NC_051393.1:4448376-4458376 GCF_015228065.2 Penaeus monodon
ACAATAATAATGGGAGATTTTAATGCAAAAATAGGTAAAAAGACAGTAGGAGAAACTGCAATAGGGAATCACGGAATAGGTACTAGGAATGAGAGGGGACAAATGCTAGTTGATTTTGCGAAGGCTCGATCACTCAAAATCATGAATACATTCTTCGAAAAAGACTAGAGCGGAAGTGGACTTGGAAGTCGCCATCTGACATCAAAAACGAAATTGACTTCATAATTTCAAATAGGCGCGATATAGTAAAAAAGTTATTAATAAAGCAAATGTTGGCAGCGACCATAGAATGGTCAGAGGCCAAATTAAATTACACCTCAGAAGGGAAAGGTGTAAACTCATAAGAAAACCACAGCCAAATTTAGCTAACTTGAAGACCAGAGCGACAGAATTTAACCTTAACATCCAAAACAGATATTCACTTCTCAGCGACGAAGATCTCAACATTGACCAAATCAACAAACAGTTCAATGACATCATAAAGGAATCTGCACTAGAAGTAGGCGGTAAGAACGTCAAGCAAAGCTCCAGCAAGTTCTCGGTAGAAACTAAAGAGCTTATGCAAAAACGTAGGGTCATGAAAATATCGTCAATCAGGGACAAGATAGAATTAGTCGAACTAACAAAGACTATAAATAAAAAATGAAGGGAAGATGTACGGAAATTCAATACTCAAATAATAAATGAAACAGTGATATCAGGTACTAGCATGAAAACAGTTAAAAAGAGACTCGGTATAGGGAGAAATCAATTGTATGCAATAAAGAAACCAGATGGAGAAGTAACATACAATAAGAATGAAATCATAAGAATAGTGGAGGACTTTTACAGGGATCTATACAACTCAAATGAACAGCCATGGATAGAAGCGAATGCGGTAACTAGAGACGTACCTAATATCACAACAGAAGAAATAAAAAGAGCGCTTAAAGGCATGAAGAGAAGGAAAACACCGAGGGAAGATGGAATTAGTATAAACCTTATAATAGATGCAGGAGAAATTGCAACAGTGAAACTAGCCAATCTTTTTACAAATGCCTTATCAACGGGAAAACTCCGAAAGCCTGGAAAAATGCAACAATTATTTTGATACATAAAAAAGGGGACAGAAAGGATATAAAAAACTACCGACCAATAAGCCTCCTTTCAGCTACTTACAAATTATTCACAAAAATCATCACAACTCGCATCTCTGACCGTCTGGATTCTAACCAGCCTAGAGAACAAGCAGGCTTTCGCAGTGGATTCTCAACAACAGACCACATCCACATGCTCACCCAAAGAAAGGAAAAAATAAACGAATATAGGAAACCACTGTGTATGGCATTCATCGATTACGAAAAGGCATTCGACTCTGTAGAGACACCAGCAGTACTAGAAGCTATCCGAAAACAGGGAGTAGAGGAGGTATATTGTAAAATACTGGAAGATATATACAAAGATGGAACAGCAACCATCAAGCTCCACTCCGAAACCGACAAAATACCAATTAAAAAAGGTGTTAGACAGGGCGATACCATCTCACCAAAACTGTTTACAGCTTGTCTTGAGGAAATATTCAAAAAGCTAGAGTGGAATGGAAAGGGTATCAAGATTGGAGACGAATATCTAGACAATCTAAGATTTGCAGATGATATTGTTCTCTTCAGTGAATCTGCAAATGAAATGCAGCAACTATTAAATGATCTAAATAGAGAAAGTCTGAAAATCGGGCTTCGGATGAACAAGAACAAGACTAAGATCATGTTCAACAGTAGAGTTCAGTTCGAACAGATACAAGTACAAGGCGAAGTGCTAGAGGTAGCGGACAAGTATATATACCTAGGACAACTCGTACAGACAAACACATCTAGCGAAGAGGAAATTAAGCGACGCATCAGTCTAGGCTGGAGCGCCTTTGGCAGACACAGTAGCATACTAAGAGGCTCTTTGCCATTATGTTTAAAAAGAAAAGTCTTTAACCAATGTGTCCTACCAGTTATGACCTATGGATCAGAAACATGGACTACAACCAAATTACTGGAGAGGAAAATAATAAGTGCCCAGAGAGGGATGGAAAGACTGATGCTGGGAATTAGCCTAAGAGATAGGGTGAGGGCGACGTGGATCAGGGAACAGACAAAAATAGAAGATATACTTGCGAGTGGCAATGGGCAGGTCATATACATCGGAGACAGGATAACAGATGAACAAAGAATGTAACAGACTGGGTAATAGATAATATAAAGAGACCAAGGGCCAGACCAATGACAAGATGGCGCGACGAAATAACGAAATTTGGGGGCCGAGACTGGAAACAAAAAACACAAGACAGACAAAGTTGGAAAAGATTGGGAGAGGCCTACGTCCTGCAGTGGACTGACCCAGGCTGATGATGATGATGATATATATTATATATATATATATATATATATATATATATATATATATATATATATTATATATATATATATATATTGTGCATATATAATATATATATATAATATATATATATATATATATATATATATATAATATATATATATATATATATATATATATATATATATTGCGCATATATATATATATATATATATATATATATATATATATATATCATATATATATATATTAATATATATATATATACATTATAAATATATATATATATATATATATATATATATATATATATATATATTATGTGTGTGTGTGTGTGTGTGTGTGCGTATGTGCGTGTGTGTGTGTGTGTGTGCGTATGTGCGTGTGTGTGTGTGTGTGTCTGTAGCTTTTATATATATGTATGATATATATAGAGAATTTATATATAGAGATAATCTGAACACAGTTATGGTCGGCTTTAATAGGGATTTGCGTTCACGAGATTAAGCCCCACTGAAGTGTTGCATCACATTTTCGCCTGTATTTCACGTTTTCATCTCATTTCCGAAGGTGATTTAGGGGCATTCCGATAAATCTCCCATTTTAATACGAAATTATATTGTATCATTTGTGGTAATCGCCATCCGGTAGATGTTTCGAATTTATAATTTTGTGTTGGTGGTTTAGGCCCTGTTTGTTCCCCCGAATGATTTTCTATTTTATTTTCAGTTTCATTTATTTGAAAACGGAGGTCTGGGCAGGTAAAATAATGCTCCGCACTTTCTTTATCTTGCTGCCGCAGTATTAATGTTGCTACGACTACTAATCATACTTTTGCTATGACTACTATGCACTTTAACAGCCGTTACTACTATTTCTCTTACTACATTACAAGAGTTGCTTCTACTTTGCTACTATCATCAGTACTAATAGTATTTGATATACCACTGCTACCGATGTTAATACTACGCTATAATTACTCTTGTATTATCATAAGCATAGCTGCAATTAAAACGTATGTGAATGAAAAATTCGTAGATGGCTACATCCTTTCTCTTCCTTCTTCGTCATTTTCCTCCTCATCTTTTCTTTTATCCTTCGTCTTTTGTTGAATGTAAAGTCTCTAAATAACATTACTGTATTTCATGTAATTACCATCACCAGCTTATTATGAAAAAAAAATAGCTTAAGAGTTTGGTCAACCTGTCGTAAATCTGCAGCTTTTGAAAAGTGCTTCTTCACCGCAAATGAGAGGAAAGTATTGAAAGGGAAAACAATAGGAAAATAAAGTAATCAAAATTCTTAAAAAAATTATAACATTGAAATAAAGAAAAAATGGAACATGTAAAACAATGATCTTGGAATGACTCAAACCATTAGACGACCTTTACAGTAAAGCATTAGTGTAACATCTGCGAGTTAGCAATATCAAAATGAATGCAGAAGGAAAACCATGATTTATACATTCGTACTGCGAAGCCTCCGTCATCCTGTATCCTTGTACGCGGGATAAAGGATGTTCCATATATCACTTCTTGGCCAGACTGCCTTTATTTTTCTTTGTTACTGACTATTGTTATGTTAATTTTGTATTTATCTGTTTGTATTTCTGATGAAGTTTTCTTTTAAATAAATGAGAACCGGCAAGCTGCATGTGTATACTATATATGGCGATTTCGACATCTTAATATAATAAATAAGAAAATTATGTAAGCAATGGTCAATTATTTCACGATGAATTTCTTTATAATTTGTCGGAAACATTAATTAACAATGCATATTCTTTATCATTTATATCCGATATCTGATCTATATGCCAAACCAAGTCCAATTTATCCACACACACACACACACACACACACACACACACACACACACACAAATATGTATGTACATTCACACACACATACACACACACACACACACACACACACACACACACACACACACACACACACACACACACACACACAAATATATGCATATGTATATACGCATATATGTGTATATATACATATGTATGCATATGTATAACTTATATATTAAATATATGTATGCATGCATAAACGAATATTTTTGTGGAAAATATTAAAAGCATTAATTGATTTTCCTTTACGTTATAGTCTATTTACGTGTCCAAGCAACAGTTTCGTTTATCACTTATCGTGCTCAATAAGGAGCGTTTCAGAAAAAAAACATAAAATGTATCGGGAAAACTATTACTCATACATCAGCACTAATGCTTCTTGAAAGTTTAGATCTATATTTGGAACCTGAATTATGTTTTGTTGCGAATAAAACTTTCATGGTGTATCCCAATACAGCTGCCATTGTTCCCGGTGGGTCTTCTACATGCAATCTCAGTGCAAGACTTAAGGCCACATAGGAAAAAAAAAAAAAAAGAATATTCGTTAAAAGTCAAGGAACACAAACACTGACATGGACGTTTCTGTTATGCTGCTTTGAATAGGTAAATAAAAATTCTTAAGTTACCAAAGCGACTTAACAAAGGGAATGATAGGAAAAAAAGAGAAACATATTGACAAGTTGTAAAGCCAAATTCGGTAGAATTTTGATGCCATGTCGTATTAGTAATGCCTCGGTGGCACTGCAGGAAATTGTAGAAAAAATGTATGATTTCTAAAATATATTTTGATCTAATCCTTCGCACCACAATTATACTACATGGTCCTCCATTGGTCAGCAAGTGTCTTACAATTTTATTTTTATTGGGAACACACTATGAGAATCAATATTGTACCAGAATTCCTGTATTTAACATCAAAATTCAAGAATTTTGGTTGCCTCTCCACTTTAGCTTGTGTGTGTGTTCTTGTACGCTTGTGTACGTATGTCATCAGGATTCTAATAACAGAATAACATAAAAGGAATGTACAACACTTGGCAAAAATGTCTGAAGTATAATCACGCTTTTTCTGATTGCAAGAATCATTCTGCCATTACTGCAACCGTTGCATTTTGTGCTCCGAATAGTTGCCTAAATTTCTTTTTTTCTCATTTGCAGAAAATAGTGAACCACCAAACTGTAATTATGGGCAACTATCGTAAAAAGGCATTAGGATAAAGTTCTGGAAGACTACCTTACAATGGAAGGCTCGGAAGGTTATTGATTATAAAATGTTAAGAGAGAGAGAGGGAGAGAGAAGGAGAGAGAAAGAGAGAGAGAGAGAGAGAGAGAGAGAGAGAGAGAGAGAGAGAGAGAGAGAGAGAGAGAGAGAGAGAGAGAGAGAGAGAGAGAGAGAGAGAGAGATTGAGAGAGAGAGAGAGAGAGAGAGAATGGAAGATAGATAGATACATACATAGACAGACAGATAGATAGATAGAGAGTATGAATATTTTTCCATAATTGGGATAAATTGCAATACATACAAAAAAAAATCCATTTACATCCCAACCTACTTCATCCCAACTCCCTCAAATAACAGCAGAAAGAACAAAAGAAAAAAAATATATTAACGCAAAGTCGTTCCTTCCACCAACAAGTACACCTACTTTCTTTCTACAAGCCTCTTAATATACAACCAAAAGAGCAGTCATGGCTTAATTGGGCTGTCCGTTCGAACTCGTACGTAACTTCATTCGGTCTAAATGGAAATGAACTTCATCGTTTATTAGCAGGAAGATTAATTAAAGCCGGTGGTGACGAGATCTGGAGTAATGAGCACCGACTTGTGTACCTGATTTCAAATTGCTTGCTCAACTGGTATGAAGAGAGTAAGATCCTCTGTTGTTCTAGACAACTGTAATTTATTTTATAGTTTCTTTCTATAGTTCAGAGTTCCTTTCTATTTTATATTTCCTTTTTTAAAGTGTATAATTCCTTTTTCTAATTACGTTGAGAAAGAATATTTTTTTACAATTATATTTCATACTGAACAATATCAGTGTATCTTATGTTTACATACATTAGTTTAAAAATGTGTGTGTGTGTGTGTGTGTGTGTGTGTGTGTGTGTGTGTGTGTGTGTGTGTGTGTGTGTGTGTGTGTGTGTGTGTGTGTGTGTGTGTGTGTGTGTGTGTGTGTGTGTGTGTGTGTGTGTGTGTGTGTGTGTGTGTGTGCGTGTGTGTGTCTGTATGTATATATAGTTACTTATACATTATCATTCTCTGTTTTCTCTCTCTCTCTCTCTCTCTCTCTCTCTCTCTCTCTCTCTCTCTATATATATATATATATATATATATATATATATATATATATATATATATATATATATATATATATATATATATATAATCTACATTTCCCTTCACGATATAATATTTCGCATTCACCCTGAAGGAGAGACAAGACCACCACAGTTTACGTACAGCGCTCCCGGTTGTTAGGTGCGGGTCTGATAGTTATTAAACAACTTTAGTAGTTACGGATAACTGGTAAATTGTTGTCGTAATGGCAGTTTCACGTTCCGGCCTTTCCTTCAAAATACGTGTGATTTATTACGTTTTCTCTGTCAGTGCCTCGGTTATTTGGCGTGTTCAGTGGTGTTGTATCGAATTCTGAATAAGTCACTGCACATATTGGCAAAATAATATGACAGTTAGATATACTTCTTAATTAAGATGGAAACACATTAGCATGATGTGTTATGGCCTATGCAAAGAGCAACTGCTAATCAACTATCTCTGAGAAAGTGGAGAGAGAGAGAGAGAGAGAGAGAGAGAGAGAGAGAGAGAGAGAGAGAGAGAGAGAGAGAGAGAGAGAGAGAGAGAGAGAGAGAGAGAGAGAGAGAAGCAGAGAGAGTGAGATAGATAGATAGAAGGAGAGAGAGAGAGAGAGAGAGAGAGAGAATAACATGCTAAGCATCCGAATTCTAGTTTTATGCAACATCGGAACCTAACCCTACTGGCACCCGGGTATATTGTGCTTTCGATTAAAGTACAATTGATATGAGTTACGGAAGGATAACTTTGTTCCGATAACTTTACTCTACAGCGAAAATGAAAACTCAGTTTTTGTGTATTTGCAGATTGTTACAGAGTTGTTGCAGAGGACAGTAATGTAAAGTGATGGCATATACGAGTTTCATTGTTGGTTGATACTAGTGTTTATAGGTTATTAAAGCCAAGGAAAGAAAAAAAGAAGAAGAAGAAGAAGAGCCACGGAGAGACATTTACTTTGAAATTGTCATTTTAATTGTAACCAGACTTAATGATAATATAAAAAATACGACATTATCTCGCCAAAGAACAGCACAGAAAACTAATTAGGTTAATGGTACTATGTATGGAACAGAAAACATTTTTCCCATAAATCGAGACATAGAGGCTAATTATGCACCCCTTCTAAAGTCTTTTGTTTACTCTGTACACTTTCGCTTTGTATTTGAAATGTTAACAAATATATTTTTGTTTCTAATTAGCTTACATCCCCCCCCCAAAAAAAAAAAAAAAAAAAAAATCCAGGTTCATAATGTACATACTATTTATTCTAATATTTGTACGAGTTAGTTCAGTTTTTATTTGATGCTTCATAAGACAAACGTTTAATAATGAATACAGTGACATAGGATTTTTTATTATTATTATAATTATTAGATGCCTTTTTTGTTCCTTCTGAGATTAGATACGACAATTATAATATCACTGAACAAAAATATCATACCATGCATAGAATAACTATTTTTATTATTACACTAAGAATAGTATCATTATTCATTATGCACATTTCGTCATTAGTTACAACAGCTGTAATCACACTTACATGCTAAACAACCTGTGTTGATCGAAAACGCTGGCACTATTGCCCTGACGTGTTTGCGCTTGCCTGTAGCTCCTCGTATAATGCTGGCGTCCAAAACAGGGTAGGGCTTGGGATGTACACGACTCTCTTAAGGAGCATTTATAACAAATACTGGAGTTCTATTGTTCTTCTTGGTGGTGAGTTTCCTTAGAGAGACTAATGTTTTCAATATTATTTATATTTTTTGTTTGTATTTTTTTTATTTCTATATTATTTGCATATATATATATATATATATAGAGCATAATATTTGTGCCTTGATTTTCAATATAATATTTATAGTTATTTATATTTATTGATTATAAGACATTTATTGATAGATATTTAAGGTTTTAAATATTTGAACATTTCAATCCAACAACATATTCGCCTCTTATGACCTTAGCTGTGACGCGGCAGATAATTTTGAATAATAAATAAATCAGTTGATCCTGAACTTGGTGCCAGGACGTGTTATTTTCCCCATACCCCTACGTACCCCTTTAATATCCCTTAATATTTAACATACGTAGCCTTTTAAACATCCATCCATGAGATTTATACCTTGCCGATAACAGATCGCATGAAATATAAGCCACTGAAAATTTCACTAATTCAACAGCAATTTTAGTTTCATGCCACGTAGTTTGACCTTGTTTGCGTGAGGTCAAACAACAATATCCATCAGCTAACTTCTTAACGAGTTCCGCTTATCCGTTTCCCTGTCGGTAACTTTGCGAATGACAAACGGATTGATGGAACTGAGCCTAATGGAATAATTCCCAATCAACTGGATAAACTTTATATTTACTGGATTCTGTTTCATTCATGGATAATGCGCTATCCATGTCAATATGTATAGAATACCTGCAAAGTGCAATGATTTAGCAATGAAGGAAGGAAAAATATATCTGTGAGGGACCATCAGTTATCATATGTGAGAGTGATTTCGAATCTCCATGCTTAAATGCTGTATCTGGGAAAGTGCATTAGGAGTTGAATGTAAAATGATTTTGACTTTGTATCGCTGGAATGCTATATTTTTTTCTTCTTTTCTTTCTCTAAACCTATAAATTAGTTATTCCTCTAAGACGAAACCCAAACACACACACACACACACACACACACACACACACACACACACACACACACACACACACACACACACACACACACACACACACACACACACACATACACACAAACACACAAAAGAAACACAAGCTGCAGCATGCAATTGCCTGTCGCTAGATTCTATAACTTGAAAGCAAACTCCTTTCATTCCACATGCCCAGAACACTGTATTACGAAGCCAATACTGTTCGCAATAAACCTGACTGTACATAACTCTTTGTGTTTCATACTGGGCTACTTTACATGCCATAAATTCTGTGTTTCAGAATGTAAAATGACTTCTCTCTTGCAACGAACGATGAAAGCGTGCAATATGATTTTGCAAACTATGTGCGAAATAAGGCTGATCATTCAAGCATGCATGCTAGAACGAAATGTGTATCTTTGGCGATACAGAGAAGTTGTATTCGAGAAGTTTTAGTTAGAATGCATTAGGGAAGAAAATGTAAACGGAATTTTGTATTTGTAAATCAGAAGAAAGGAAAATAACTGTGTGTAATTATGCCTACATATGTATGTACATGTGTGTGGTATTTCTTTCAAAGTAGAAATGTATAAGAGCGAAATAATGAGCCATATACAAGCTGCTTCTACTAAAACGGATCGTAACTTTGATAATGGTCAGTGTTAAATCATTCTCTTTGACTGCAATAAAATGTTTTCGGTTGAAAGTCCTATAAACTCCCTACTTTATCGAACACAGTATGAGAGAATGTGTACATAGTTCTTCGACATTCTTATTTAGTTTTTACCATTATCGTATGGC
>NC_051393.1:4478208-4503208 GCF_015228065.2 Penaeus monodon
CACACACACAAATATATATATATATTAATATATATATATATATATATATATATATATATATATATATATATATATATATATAAATATATATGTATATATATATATATATATATATATATATATATATATATATGTATATTATATATATATATATATATATATATATATATATATATATATATATATATATATATTTTTTTTTTTTTTTTTTTTTTTTTTTTTTTTTTTTTTTTTTTTTTAACAGCCATTCATTCCTCTGCAGGACATAGGCCTCTCTCAATTCACTACTGAGAGGTTTTATATGGCAGTGCCACCCTTGCCTGATTGGATGCCCTTCCTAATCAACCGCGGTTTTTGTGCCACGGCGGTGACTTCCCCTACGACACTTGCGTTTGACTTCTCAAGACGATAGGTCGTTTTCTAGGAGGGCAATCGAGGTGAAGTTCCTTGCCCAAGGGAATAACGCTCCGACCGGTGACTCGAACCCTCGAACTCAGATTGCCGCCGTGACAATCAGGAGTCTGATGCTCTAACCGCTCGGCCACCACGGCCTATCATATATATATATATATATATATATATATATATATATATATATATATATATATATATATATATATATATATATATATATACATAGAGAGAGAGAGAGAGAGAGAGAGAGAGATGTATATATATACATATATATATATATATATATATATATATATATATATATATATATATATATATATATATGTGTGGTGTGTGTGTGTGTGTGTGTGTGTGTGTGTGTGTGTGTGTGTGTGTGTGTGTGTGTGTGTGTGTATGCGCGCGTGTATATGTGTGTGTATAGATAGACAGAAAAATAAATATATTTATATATTTTGTCTCTAGGATCAGCGGGAATGAATTTCAGAAAATTCATTATACGGATACAAAGGTGAACATATATTTATATATATATATATATATATATATATATATATATATATATATATATATATATATATATATATATATATGTAGAGAGAGAGAGAGAGAGAGAGAGAGAGAGAGAGAGAAAGAGAGAGAAAGAGAATCAGGAAGAGGGAAAAAACTAAGAAAAAAAAATGATCCCAAACCCTTGCTTTAACGT
Organism: Penaeus monodon; assembly: GCF_015228065.2. NCBI lineage: Eukaryota > Metazoa > Arthropoda > Malacostraca > Decapoda > Penaeidae > Penaeus > Penaeus monodon. The sequence goes on from NC_051393.1 coordinate 4,479,326, forward strand.
TATTTAAGCGAGGTTAAAAAAAAAAGAAAACAGATATAAGAGAGAGAAAGAAAGAAAGAAGGGAAGGGAGCAAAGACACACACACACACACACACACACACGCATAGGGGAATCCTTTGTGTGTAAAACGAAGCAGATCCGGAAAGGGTTTTTTGGGGAAATTTTGTTTTTTTTTCAGGGGAGGTTTTACCCGGGGTTTAAAAATTTTTCAACTTTTCTAGAGCGAAACATTTATCTTTTAGTTTTTTTTTGCACGAAGTATGTATTAGCTTCTTGTACATGTGATAATTAGGGTGTTAGAAACAATAAGACATATATACATGTATATATAATTTATAATATATATATAAAATATATTTTAAATATATATATATATAATATATATATATATTTTTAAAAATATATTTTTATATAAAATTTTACACTTTTATAGGTGTATTAATATATTTTCCCAAAACACACACAAAAAAAAACACACACACAAAACCACATCCTTACACACACACACATACATGTATGTGGGGTGTGTGTTTGTACAAAATTCATTTATTTTATTATATTTTATAAAACCCCTAAAAAGTAAAAAAATAATTATACATATATATGAAATACATAAAATAATAAAAGGGGGATACACAAACACATATACATTTGTTTTTCCCTGTTTCTTTTCCCTCTCGATTATGTCACCAATTCCCTCCTCCCTACTACCATCTTGCTTTGCTTTTGTTTCCTTTCCCTCCCTTCTCTTGGTCGGTTTCTCTCATCTCTCTCTGCTCTCTCTCCCATCTTCTTAATTCCCCCGGTTTTTCCTTTCCCCCTTAATTCCCCTTTCCTCGTTACAACAAATCATTTTTTCGCCCTTTTACGCCCCCCAATAATTTTTCCAAGCTAACCGACTTTCTTCAACATATTTGTTATTAATAAAAGAAAAAAAAAATACAAGGCATATAACAGTGACACAAATTGTTCCAGTATGTCATCAGTCATTGGATTTATATTCCCAAAAGTTTAGTTACCCTTAACATTAAATTTGGATTAGGTACATTATCTGTGTGTGTGTATGTGTGTGTACCCCTGTCTCTGTCTGTCTGACTACCTCCCCCTGTCTCTCTCTTTTCCTCTTACTCATATATTTTCTTAACCCATTTATAAGATAAAGAAGAGGAAAATATAAAGAAAAACAATATCCTAAATACCGTACTGCAGCATTTTTTTGTGTTTTACTTGTTTTCCCAAATGATACCGGAAAAACCCAATTCTAATTTTAATTTAAAACGTTTTCCCCTTGTAGATGAAAATACAAAAAAACCCTCGAATAACATCCATATCAAACGGGAAAAATTTTTCAATAGAACTGTTTGAAACTTTTCCCAAAAGGTGATATATGCATTGCGTTTACATTCTACACAGAACAACACACGCCGGGAACCCTTAGACCTTGTTTGTTTATTTATGCATGGATTTATTAATTTCCTAAATCGATTTGAAACAATTATTTCCTATCTTTTCTTGTTTGCGATGAAGCGTCATGGAAATGTTGCTTGTTTCCATGAAAATCTTGGATTAATGTTATTTCAAATGCTATTTTTTTGCATAAATAAATGATTTTATCATGATATTCTCATTATTTTTAAATTTTATTATTTTTTATTTTTAATTTGTTATCAGTTTTCTTTGTTTTTAAATAATTATATGCAATATATATTATATATAAAATATAAAATATATAAAATATAATATAATCTATTTTAAATAAAATAGATAAATATATAAACCACACACACACAAAACAAACACAAACACACACACACAAAACACAACACACACCCCACACACACAAAACATAATTTTAATATATTAAAATATAAAATATATTTTTATATATATCCTATTTTAATATAATATATATATAATAATTGATATTCCCAATATTATTTTTATCACCCAAATAATAAACCAATAATATATTTTCTGATTTTAGGTTTTTACTTTAAACCAAAATTTTGGCCCCAAAACAAAAAGGGTTCAATTAGGGTTTTTAAACCATATTCTTTCCCATTTTTTCAGAAAACATCCAGTTATAAACCCACACCAGAATTTTATCGATTTTTAAATTTACCCCCTACCCCTACCATTTAAATCCCAATATCCACCACCCACACAACACCCCAACACACCCACACACCACACACAAACCCACCCAAAACCCCACCCACACACAAAACACACAACCCCCAACCACACACCCACCCCAACACACAAAACACAACAATACTGTATTCCTTGGCCTTCAATAAACGCTTTGTGGTGCAAGCAATGGCCAGTGGAGCTCCACCAGGGACAAACACACAAGCACCAGTATCCCAAGTGTTGACAACAGGCGGACCTCTTCTCACGTGGTAAAAAATGTACGAGCAGGTCTTGTGTTGAATTCTTGACTCGGCCTCCTTTTCCCTTCCTTGTCGACGGACCATTCGAGATTTTAGCTGCTTTTCAGCTGTTGCTTTGTAGCTATATATAATGCTTTTCCCCTAAATTTGTATATGTTTGGTAAATATTTTTTCATTATTATATATATTATTATATATAAAAATTTTATATATATAAAATAATATTTATATAATATAAAATTAGTAGGGGGAATATAATAATATTTATATATATATAAATAAAATATTATAATAAAAAAAGGGGTATAGTTTATATTTATAGGGAAATAAATAATACATTTTTATAATATAATATTTTAATATAAAAATTTTAGATAAAATAAATAATATAAAAAATATATTTATATATTATATATAAAAAATTTATACATTATAATATTGATATAGATGTTTTAAAATATATATATAAAATTATATATACAAATTTTAAATATATTATATATATATATATTACAATAATACGTATATATAAAAACCAAACATCCCATACATAAATACCCCACACACACACCCCATATGTAATAATAATAGAATATTATATATATAAAATATAAATATATATAATTTTCTATTTTAAAATTATATATATAATTTTTCTATTTTGAAAAATATACACCCCTTTATTATATAAAATAATATATATATATAATTTTATATATATAAAAATATAAAATAATATATATATATATATTTTTAAAGATATATAACATATATAATATATACACTTTTTATTAAAAAGGATAATACATACAAACAACATACTTTAAAACCCCACACCCCCACTTTAGTGATATTTTTTATATATATATCAATATATATTTTATTATAATATTATATAAAAATTTTATATATAAAATTATTTTATATCTAAAAATTATAATAAAAATATATATATATATAAAGCCCTGTATTATAATACATTTTTCCATACATAATAATATATATATTAGATATTTTAATATATTTTATATATATTTTAACGTCATTTTATATATATAAAATTTTATCCATATATATTTTTAATTATATATATAAATTAAAATATATAATAATAAATAAAAATATATATATTTTTATAAAATTTTAAAATTATATTATATTTAATATAGATATAAAAGATATATATATATATAAAAATTATAATATTTTATATATATAGATATATATAATATATATAAAATTAATATAATATATATTATAAAATATAATACATGAATAATAAAGGAAAATAAATTATATATTTAGATATATATATATTTTAAGGAAAACATATATATATATAATATATATTATAAAATATAATATTAAAAAATATCTATATATTTTTATATATATTTAGTTATATATAAAACCTATTTTAAAATATATTATATATCTATATTTATTTGGGTATGTGAAAAAAAAAATGTGTGTGTGTGTTTTGTATCACTGTCGGTACATACAAATATCCCGGTGTTTTTGTGTGTGGTGTGTTTTATGTGGGGGTTTTTGTGGGGCGGTTGGTGTGTGTTTTGGGTGTGTGGTGGGGTATGTGCTGTTTTGGTAAAAAATGTGTGCGAAAATAAAAAAATTTTGTCCATATAAAACAAGTTCAAAATTTTCACCCCCTTTCCTGCTTTATTTTGAAGAACGACAATTTTTCCCCCTGGATCTTTTAAAATCTACGAGAAAAACCCCCCAAAGGGTTTTGTCGAAGAGGCATTGAGTGGTGGTTAGATTTTTCTTATTTGTTTAACAAGGTAGGTAGACATTTTTAAGGGGTTTTTATGTGGAATATCTGATCTTTGGTTTTTGTATAAACAAAAAATAATTCTTTTTTTGTTATCAGTCGAAATTTTGTTGTTTTGCTGAGCATGACAGGAAATTTTTAGAAGCGGGGGGAAAGGGTTTTAAATTGTAAACACGGTTTTACGGGTAATTTTAGAACTTTAATGGCTTTTTACCTTGTTCTCTCGCCCTAAGTTACAGGGTAATGCTCAGTAGTATTTTGAAGCAGGGGGCATGCTATTAATCAGATCTTTTTATTTTTTTCCTCAAAAAGGGAAAATACTTCACGTTCACCAGATAAGGCAATGTTTTTAAAGTGTGATTTTCCTTGTTATATGATTTAAATTTGTTTTTGACATATTTTATACATGGGAAAATAAATAATTGATATTGCACTATATAAATTTGCTTTTAGATGATGCTCTTTAATAAATTTTAAAAGGTTTAATGACTTTTTATGGGGAAATAAATTTAAATTTTTTGTTTTGTGTTTTGGGTCAGGTTTCTATGTATACTTGTAGTTTTTGGCATTTTGCAGGGTTTTTATTTAAAACGTTTTTAAGGCCGAAATAAATGTTCCCGGCAACCCAAAAGTATTTTCTTGTAAACCCGTGAAAAAAGAGAATTTAAAGAGTATTTCCTTAAAAAAGGGAATACTATGAAAATAGGAATGATATACCGTTTCTACCAGTCTATTTTTTTCCTTTTCTTATTTTCTTCCTCTTTTTGCGTTTTCCTTCCTCTCTCTCTCTCTCTCTCCTCTCTCCCCTCTTCTTTCTCTCCTCTCTCTCAAATCTCTCTCTTTTCCTTTTCTTTTCTCTCTATCATTTTCTCCCCTTCTTCCTCCTCCCCTATCTCTCTTCTCCCCTCCCCTCTTTTCCCTCTCTCTCTCCCCTCCCCTTCTCTCTCTCTATCCTTTAAAAAGGGAGGAAAAAACAAAGAAATAAAGTTTTTTCCATTTTTTTACCCCAAACATCAACTTTGACAAAAACTATCCAATATTGCAAAAACGCATCCTTTGCAGACGAGAATACCCCATCGCCGTGTTTTTTTTAAAACCCAGACCCTTCAGTTCCCAATTTTTGAAAAAGGGGGAACATTAACTAGATGAAATTATTGAAAGGAAGCAGCAGCCCCCGATAAACCCTTGGTATTTTTATTTTTAATTTTTATTATTTTTTTTAATTTTTGGGTTCAATATCAACTTTCATTTTCTTTGAAGGAGTTGTGTGTTGTGTGGGGTGTGTTTTGTGTGTTGTGGTGTGTTTGTTTGTGTGTGGTGTGTGTGTGTGGTGTGAGGTTGTTTTTTGGGGGTGATGGTGTGTGTGTGTGTGTGTGTTTTGTGTGTGTGTGTGGGGGTGGGGGTGTGGGTGTGTGTGTGTGGTGGGTGGGTGTGTGTGTAAAAATACACACAACCCCCAAATAAAAATTTTAAAAATATATAACCTATATATATATTTAAATATTTTATATATTATAAAAGATATAAAATATATTACAACATAATATAATGGGGTAAAAGGGGAAATTATAGATATCTATAAAAAGATAAAAAATATAAATAATATAGAAACCCCACACACACCACCACACACCACACACACAAACAAAACGGGCACACACAACAACAAAAGATACACATCCCACACACACACACACAAAATTTTATGTAAAGTTTATAATAAATGTATTTTATATATAACATTATTTTTAAATAAAACAGTATATAGTAATATTTATACACATATTATCCATAGGAAATAGTATATTTTAAAAATTAATTAATAAAATATATATAAGATAGAAAATAATTAGAAAGAGAAAAATAAATATGTTTTAACTTAAATATAATAAAAATTATTTTTTTTTTTGAATATAAAATATTATAAAAATATAAATAAATAAATATATTACAATTATATTTTAATTTTATTTTTAAAATTAATTAATATATAGAATATATATAATATATATAAAATATACTATATATTTTTTATATATATAAAATAAAAATATATACCATAATATATAATAATATAAATATAAAAAATAAAATATATATATAATATATATTATATATATTTTATATTTTTACATATGCACAACACACACACACCACACAACCCACACACACACAAACCCCACAAAAACATAAAATAAAAATATATTATAATATAAAATTAAAATTTTTTTTTTTTAAATATAATATATTAGATATGTATATAATATCTATATTTTCCCAATTATAATGCATATGCATATATATAAAATATATATAATTACTATATAAAATATATATATATTTTACATATAAATATAATAAATATAATATATATATCTATAAAATATTATATAGGTGTGTGTGTGGGGTGTGTGTGTGTGTGGTGTTGGGTAATTATATATATATAAAAATTTTTAACATGTACATATTTTTTGTTTTTATATAATATAATATGATTATATATTTTAGATAAATAAAAATATAAAAATAAATAATAAATTTTAATGCATTATACATATAAATTATAATATAAAAATTTTATATATATAATTATATATATATTTTTAAATTATTTTATGCAAATTTTAATATATTATATATTATATAATATAAAATATATATATCGTTTTATATATATAAATATAAATAAAAATGATATAATTTTTTTTTTAATATATATTATAACATAAATACATGTCACACACAAACCACACACACAAAAACCCCAACACAAAACACACACACCCACACCAATATATTATATATAATATATATATAAAATAATATATATATATATAAAATATATATATATATTTTAATATATATATATGAAAGTATAAAAAAACAAAGGATATAAGTATATTTTAAATTATATATATATATAAAATAAAAGCAAAATATATATATATATATATGTTTCCACAAACATACTATGTTATATGAAATTTAATAAATAAAAAAAACAAACCCACAACACGCACTTTAAAACCACACCACACACACCCCACACACACCACAAAAACCCACACACACAATATATATATATAATATATATATTATTATATTTTATAATATAAAATTAATATAGATATAGATATAGATATAGATAAAAGATATAGATATAATTTATATATAAAATTATTTGTATATAAAATATATATATTTTAAAATTTATATATTTAAATATATATAATATATAAATATATTAAAAATTATATATGATATATATAATATGTTTATGATAGAGAAAATATATCATTTATATATATATTACAAATAATTATAATTTTATATAATTAATATGTATGTATGTTTTATAGACAGGACATATTTATATATAAAACACACCACACAAACACACACACCCACACAAAAATATATTATAAATATTTTATTTTTATTTTTATATATTATTATTTTATATATTATATAATTTTATTATATATATATATATCATCCTTACCGGTGGGTTCCCTGTTTGACCCTTTTTTTGGTTTCAAAAGCAGGGAGTTGTGTTTGCTTTTGGGAGTGATCCCGGGAGGGTTTCCCCATTTCCTTTTCCCGGACGTGGGCCGGTTTTTACCTTTTTAGGTAATTTTCCCTTCAAATATTTTATCCGGGCGGGGACCAGCAAAATTGGGCTGGCTTGGCCCCCCCAGGGCCCCTATGTAGGAAATTCGGGGTTTGAATTTCCCCTTTGCCCAAGGGAAAAACAACGCGGCAGTCGGTGACTAAAAAACCCCGATTCAGTTTGCCTTTCTTTGACAGTCTTGAGTCCGACGCTCTAACCTTTGGGGCCACCGGGGGCCCCTTGAGGGAAAATGGGTTTTTCCTTTTTTCTTGGAAAATTAGGCGGGGGTTTTTGCCATTGCCTTCCCCCCGGGGTTTTTTTTTTTTTTTTTTTTTTTTTTTTTTTTTTTTTAACGAGGTCACCATCTCTTTTAACCCCGGCACTGATTGGGCTGGGGGGGCCCAACCCGGGGGCTAGGAGGCAACTGAGGTGAATTCCCCCCCAAAAGGGAAAAACCGCGGCCGGGCTGGGAACTCGAAACCCCAAGTTTCCTTTCGTGACAGTTTTAAAAGCCCCAGCTCAAAACCATTCGGCCACCGCGGCCCCAAAATATATATATATATATATATTTAATATATACTATATTTTAAAATAATATACAAATTTTCCCTATATTAATTTACTTTAATATATATATAATATATATATATATATATATATATAAAATATTTTATATATTATATATTATATATATTATATATATGTATGTATTAGTATGCATGTATATAGATGGGACTGTATTTTAATTAAAATATATATAATATATTTTATATATATATATATATATATATATATATATATACCATATATATGATATATGGGGTTAAAATATACATATGATATTTAGCTTATTTTTAATATTTTGTAATATACGAAATTTTGCACAAACATGTTTTGTATGTATTATTTTAATTATATCTTTTATAAAATATATATATAATATTTAAAAAAAATATAAAATATATATATTTTATTTTCATATAATATATATATATAATAAAATTATATATATTATTTATTAATTTTTATATATAAGTATGCATGTATTGTATATATGTATATACAATATATATATATATATATATATAATAATTTATAATTTTTTTTTTTTTAAAAATCTAATTAATACTCAAATTATTTTATAATAATAATATATATAAATTTATTTAAAAATAATATCTATAATATAAAGATATGTATATAGAAGACAAAATAAAATAAAATATAATTTTAAATATTTTTCTTCTATTTTTATTTTTCCTCTATTTTATTTTTTTATAATATATAATATAATATTATTCTAATATATAAAAATATACTTTTTTATTTATATACAATAATTTAAAAAAAAAAAAACTAATTATAAATATATATATAATTAATATTATTTATCATTTATATTTTATTTTATTTTTTAAATTTTTATATATAAAATATATATTATATAATATATTTTAATTTTATATAATAAAAAATTTTTTCCCTTTAACCAGGCATACAAAACATACATAATTTTATAAATTAAAAATTTATATAATCAATATATTAAATTTTATATATATAAAATCCCTATATATATTATATATTACATCCCCAAAAATAACATCCATGTTTACACATATTTATATTTATTTTTTAATATTTCTAATATAAAATATATTATATATAATATATATAATATATATTAGAGAGGAAAGGAAGGAGAGAGAACAGGAGAGAGAGAGAGAGAGAGAAGAGGATAGATAGACAAATAGATAGATAGATAGATAGATAGACAAAAAAATATATATTTTTTAATATATTTTTTCTATAATAATATTTAATATTTTAAAAACTATAAAAAAATTTATTATACTATTATATATATATATATGAATATGGGAAATATTTTACGTATATAGCAAAACATTTTTAGTATATATGTATTATAAAAATTTTTAGTAAAATATATATTATATTTTATTTTTCTATATTATATATATATTTTTATAATATATAAAATATTGTTTTGATGTATGATATATGTATATACATATATATAAATAAAAATATATATATAGATTATATATATAATTATTTTAATATATATAAGAAAATTATATATATATATCTAGACAAATATATAATATTTTAATATATATATAAAAATTTTATAATATATAAAAAAAATAAAGAAAAAGAGAAAAGGGGGAAGAAAAGATAGACAAAATATAAAATAGAGATAAAAATTAAATAAAAATAAATAAGAGAGATATATATAAAATATAATAAACAATAAAATAAAATAATAAAAAAATATTATAAGGGGGTAATGAAAAGAAAGAAGAGTAGAAGAAAATAGCGGGCACGAAAAGCAACATACAAAATCAAAAAAAAAATATAATAAAAATAATTATATGATATAATTTATAAACAATAATAATTAGAGGGGAAACATACATAAATACAGACATGCATAAACATATAATATGTATATATATATATATAAATAAAAATTAATATATATATGATAAAGATTTATATCAAAATTATATAAAAGAGAGGAGAGGAGGAGAGAGAGAAAAGGAGAGAGGACAGGGGGAGAGGGGAGAGAGAGAGAGGAGAGAAAATAAAATAGATGTAGATGGGATAGATAGATAGACAAAATATGGGTTATTAATATTTTTATATATAATATATAAAGTATAAAATATTTTTATATATATGTATAAATAAATATATTTATAAATATTATATATATATATATAAAATATATTATATATATATATATAAAACTATATATAATTTTAAATATATATAAATATAAAAGTAAATTATAATTAAACCAATGATTGTTTATATAGAAAAGGGGATAAGATATATTTAAGATAATAAATAATATTTTATAGAAGTAATAAAATGTAATATATATGTATTATACATACAAAATGGGATAGTAATTAAAAAATTTTAAAATATTATATATATTATATATATATATAATAATATAATAAAATATATATTATTAACATTTTAACAATATATATAAAAATAATATATTTATATTAATATCTATAAAAAATATAAATATATATATTAATAAATAAATAAAAAAATTTATATTTATATTTTATTTTAAATATATAAAATTAAATAAATATAATATATATATATAAAATATAATATGGTAGGGTATATAAATAAAATAAAAAATTTTCCTATTATATTTTACATATATAGTATATTTTATATTATTTTAAAAGATAAAGTATTTTATTATATATAAATAGGGGATTGGTATATTAATATAAATATATATAAAAGAAGAGGGAATAAGATAATAAAATATAAAATATAAATTTTATACTATAATTATAAAAATATATATATTTATATATAAATTAATATATATTAAACAGAGGGATAAAAGAAATAAAGAATATATATAAAAAATTAAAAATTAAAAATATTATATATACCCCTATATATATATTATATAATTATATATATTTATTAGATATATATATATATTATTATATATATATTATATATATAATATATGTATATATATAAAATTAATATTTATATATATAAAATAATATACTTATATAAAATTATATTATATAATAGGTATGTTGTATGCAGTAGTATGTATGTATTTTGATATGTGTATGTATGATGAGATTTTATAACCCTTTTTATAAAATATAAATATATATATATAAAATATATATCTATTATTATAAAATGTATATATTTACTTTAATTACACAATTATCTTTTCCCCCAAAAACGGGTTTTTAAAAAAAGGCAAAAAATGCATTGGCAAACAGCACATTTAAAAAACCCTATTTATCCGAATCGGGTTGCCCCATATTTTTAAGAAAAAAATCGGACCAGGGGGTTCGCATTTTTTATTCCGGGAAAAAACCCAAAATTTTAAAAAATTTTGTAAAAAAAGGAGTCTTTTTTTTATTTTTTTTAAAAGATAAGTATAAAGATTTTTTTTTTTTTTTATCAGGTCCCCTAATTTTTTAAAATTTAGAAGAAAAAAAGGACTAGTGTGGTATTCTAAAACACTTGGGACCCACATACATTTACATACAAAATTACAACATGCATATATAAAGGATACATAAAATTTTCAAGATAATAGATAAAATAATATAAAATATATTATAAAAATTATATAATAAATATATATATAAAATTATATTTTTATGATATATATTTTAATCTAAAATTCTATTAATATAATATTTTTAATATATTAATATAGTTTATTTACACACACACACACCCACCGAAACAACACACACCCCCACACACACGCGTGCGTGTTGTTTTTTTTTGGTTGTGGGTTACATAAAATATATAAATATATATATATATATATAATAATAAAATAAATTAATATTATATTATATAAAATATATGCATAAAATAATATATGATAATAATATAATATAGATAAAAAAGTAAAATAAGATAAATCTTATATATTTTACATATATAGGTATATTTTGGTATAATTTTATAAAAAATCTAAATATATATATAAAATTATTTTTAATAATAAAATTATATCCCTTAATAATAATAATTAATATAAATATATAAATTAGCAAATATATATAATAATATATATTAAAATATATATATAATTACATTTTATATTTTATATGTATATATATAATATTTTTATATATATATATATAAAAGATTATTATATAATATAAAATATTATATATATTTATTGTTTATATATATTATACATATATAAAATTAATATAAATTATATATATTTTATATTATTGCATAATATACATATAAATACATTTATACATGCATAGATAAATAAATAAAAATAAATAAATAAAACACACCAAACACCACACACAACCCCAATCACACACTTTAATATATATATATATAATTTATATATAAAATATATATATAATATAATATATATATATATATAATATATATAATACACACCCCAAAAAAAAAAGGGCATCCAATCTGTAAAACCTAAATCGGCTCCGTCGCAGACACCGTCCACCAAAACCCTGATGAAGGAGAAGTGAGGCCAAAAAACCCCCTGGGGAAAAAAATTTGGAAGTCGACGCTTTTTTTCTCTCTTTTCCACGCCGTTTGGTCCGTCCCCGCTTTAAAACCAAACGAGGACGGAGGGGGGGAAGTCGCTTTTTTTTGATGCTTTATGTAATTCTAGGGCTGTTTTTTTTTTTTTCGTTTTTTTTCAGATGATAAGGTCCATTGAACAGGCGGGCCCCTTTGAGGTATGGGATTTCATCCCGGGGGGGAGGTTAATAAAAAGGTATTTGATACGTTTTTTTGGGGCCTTTAAATCCCAAAGATTCCCTTTCAAAATTCTTTTTTTTAAATTTTCTTAATTTTTTCCTTTCTCATTCTTATATCTTTTTTGGTTCTCCTCTTTCTTCTCTACGCAAAGTTCCTTTATAAAAAAGGGGCCCCGCTCCAGAAAGTCCGCAAATTTTTTAGTACTTTTAAGACGCTGAACATTTGAAAGTTTTTACGCCCAAAGGGGCCCAGAAAGTTTATGGCAACCATAACGTTGCATATATTACAGTGCATTTAAGTGCCCGCCCGGGTCAAGGAGTTTTTGAGCATAAAGATTTTGAGCCATTTACTTTCCAGGCAAGTTGTACTTTTTCCCTTGCAGTTTCATAAAACAGAGTACATCAAGGGGTGGGGATTTCTTCATCTTATTCGTTTTATTTTTTAGTTTTTTGTATAAGTTTGGTTATTTTTAGTATATTTTGATACTATCTTTCCAACACATTTAAAACCAACGCTTTCAAACCCGAGATTTAAAAACGAGGGGGATCAAAATTTAAAAGTGAAAGCTTTTTTCTGAAAATTTTAATTTTCTTACGGTTTTACCTACCCCTTCTTCCTTTTCTTTTTTCCTTTTTTAACCCATCTCTTTTCCCCCTCTCCCTTTTTTTCTTTTTTATCCCCTCTCCCTCGACTTTTAAACCTTTTTCCCTTTTCCTTTTCCCACTCCTTCTCCCTCTCCCTTTTCCCCCCCTGTACCCCTTTCCCCCCTTTCCCCTTTAGTTCCCTCTTCATATTTATTTATTTGAAAAAGTGTTAACCCGATGTTTCCACTTTTTTTTCTCCCCCCTCCTTTCTCTCTCCCTTTCTTGTCTCTGTCTCTCTTTGTTTTCTCTCTCCTCTTCTTTGTAAGAAAACCCTTTGACCTTTTGTGGGTTTTTTTAAAAAAAATTTTAAAGGGGAAAGGGAGTCAGATATTCATTTTGCTTCATTTTCAACGGGTTTGAGAGTTTAAAAGTCCTGGGGAATACTAAAGTTTTAAGAAGTATATTTTAAAAATTCCTCATTATTTTGGCGAATTTATCAATATAAATTTTTGCTATTAGGTTTATCCAATGATAGTAAAAGAAACTAATAATAATGATTGTAACAATAATTAAAAAAAAAAATGATAATGATAATAGTAAAAACAGTGATGGTAAGAATTATATTTTTTTTTGGGAATTTTTTATTTCCCCCTTATTTTTTATTATTTTTCATGATATATATATATATATTTTATAAAATATATAATTTTAAATATAAATATATAATAATATATATTTTATATATATATGTAATTTAAAAATACATATATAAATATAATAATATATATAATATATTTTAATTATATAATATATATAATAAAATATATATTTTATAAAATATAATATTATATATATATACATTTTAATATATATATATTTTATATATAATATATATTATATTTTATATTAATATATATATTTAGGTGGGGTGTGTGTGGGTTTTGGGGTGTGGTGTGTGTTTTTTTGTTTTTTCACTGCAGGGAAACTAGGCCCCCTCAATTTTTTGTTGAGAGTTCATTTTTCATTAACCCTCCTTTCCCGATTGTATGCCCTTCTTAATTACCGTGGGGGTGAGCGTGTAACCCCCTTTCGCCACGGGGGCGAACCCTTTCCCCCACGACAAACCCGCGTTTGAAAACTCAAGACTATAAGTCGTTTCTCGGGCCCTGAGTAGGGCTCGAGTCAGTAAACGGAGCACAGGCCCTTTTTTATAACGGGCCCTGGGGAGGGAAATTTAAATCGGAACCCGGGGTCGGAGTCCAACCTATCCATTTTTACCATCGCGGCAAAATTTTATATATATATTTTATATTAAATTATAAAATATATATTTTAAAAATATTTTTAAAAATTTATATATAATAATAAGAAGATATATATATATTTTTAATTTTAGAAAATATATTTTATTTTAAAATAAAAATTTTAAAGATAAGGTAATAATATATATAAATATATAAATAGATATATTTTAAAAGGGTATATAGAATATATATTTTAATTATAATATATATATATAGATATAAAAACACAAACAAAACACAAAATGCATACATACACCACACACACAAAACAAACACACACACACACCACACACACACACACACACACACACACCACACACACACACACACACGCCAAAACCAAAACCCCCACACACACACTCACAAACACAGCACATTTCCCCCACCCAAAACACTCCCCAAAAACACAAATAAGTATACACACAAATGGTTTTAATGTAAATTTTAAGATAAAATCCCCATTTTAGGGATAAATACTAATAAAATATATATATTATATATAATATATATATATATAATATATATAATATATATATGTATATAGGCACACACCCCAGGATAAAATGTAAGATATACATATGTAAATGAAATTTTATATAATTTTAATTTTAATATCTATATAATTTTATAATATATATATATTACATATATAATGTAATATATGTATATAATATATAATATATAATATTTTAAAATTAATATATTATAATGAATAATTAATATATACGCCCCACACACCAAAACACACACACACACCCACAACACACACACACACACACACACACACACACACATATAAAAATAATTATATAAATTCATATATATATAATATATAAAATATTACTCTTTTCCCCCCTTACCTTATGATCACCCCTTTTAGTGATACCCGGGAAAAAATTTGCCTGTTTGGGGTTTTCAGTTGTTGGGGGAATGATGCTGAACGAGATTTTTTTTCAAATTTTTGGGCTTTGACCCAAAAATTTCCCTTCCCCAAAGGGTTTTATTTTTGGAATAACAAACAGTCCTTTTTCAGTGGTTGGAAAAAAAGGAAAGTTTTTCGCACTTTTTTCCCGATAAAAAAATATTTGTTCCTTTTCCCCCTGGGGTTTTTTGTTTTTCATAGTGTGTGACAGCGATGAGCGATCATGAAAAATTTATAAAATATGAGAAAATTTTTTAAATAGTGATAACCAAAAATTTTTGGTCCTTTAAACAGTTTAGAAACATATACAATATATATAAAATAAATATTAAATATAATAATATATTATAATAATATATATATATATAAAGATTTTATTATAATAATATATAAAATTGATATTGTTGTGGGGTGTGTGTTTGTGTGTGGTTTTGTGTGTTTTTGGGTGGGTGTGTGTGTGTGGGGTTTTGGGGGTAGCCCATATATAACACCCCATATATGATATAAAATATATATATATATAATATAATATATATATTATAAATATAATACATATATATTTTTGCAACACAAAATATATATAATATATATATAAAATATAATATATAATATATTATATATATATATAAAATAATATTTCCCCGAGGTTGATTCTTTGGAATAAGAACCGGGTTTTTGACGTTACTTTTTTGGGATAAGAAATATTTTTTTTCCCCTTTTCCCTTTTTTTATAGAAGTTGAAAAAAGCCCTGAAGATCATGATAACGTGAGAGAATGCAAACTATGTGATGACAAAATTTTTGGGTCATTAAAGCGTTTCAAAAAAAACAGCTACAGTTTTTAAAGAAAAAAAACCCGGTTTTTTTCGTTTGGGGGTTTCGTGGTTTTACTGTGAAAGTTTGGGGTTTTTTTCCAAAAAAGCCCGAAAAAAAATGAAAAATTTTGCGAAAAAAATGTGGTTTTTAAGGGGTTCATTCCGTTTCGAAAGCAATTTGGCTTTGTGGCGAGGGGGCGTTTAGAGCCTAAACCCGGGACCCCCTCACTCAGCTCCGATCTCCGCACAACCGTATAAATGTCAGTTTTTTTTTTTGTTTGTTTTAAAAATTGTACTTTATATTGTTTTTTTTGGGTTTAAACATTTAAAAGTATTTCAAATGAATACCCGGGAAAATTTGTACTTGTTTACATCTTCTTATGAGTTTTAGGGCCGTCTCTTGGAGGGTTTTTACAAAACGTGCCTTATAGTGTGCAAATGACCATCTCCCCCCGAGGAAAATTTTTGTGTTTTATGCTTGTTGTATCAAGGTTTAATGATCCCTTTTATTTTTTTTCTTTGTTTGAATATTCAAAATTTTTAAAAATTTCCCGGGATGGAGGGAAAAGGGGGTAAATCAGTAAAAAGGGAAAACAAATACAAAAACATTCAATGGCAAAATTTTGGTTAAAGGCAAATTTATAATAGATTAAATAATAATTTTCAATTTAGTTTAAAATTTCCCAAAATTTCACCTCATATTCATCACACTTGTCGTGGATTTTGCTTCCAAATAATAAGGGTTCCCCAAATCCCCCCCTTTCTCTGGACATCAACAAAAATCTCTCTTAATCTACCCCCCAGTTTTTTTTAACTCTATGTTCTGTGTCGCCCTTTTTATCTTCCCCTTTTTTTTTTCTTCTTGCTCTTTTGCCCAAAACCCAAAAACGAACCAAAGAGCACGTTTCGTTACACATAGGAATACGTTTTTTCCCAAAAATTTCCCCTTTTTAAAGGATGGGTACCTTTAGGACTGAACGCTATACATTTTTTTCATTTCCCCTTTTATAACCCCGACTTTTCTTTGAGGTATTTAAAAACCCCTTTAAATTTTGATGCAGTGGAGAGAGGGGAGAGAGTTTTTGTGGGTGCGTGCGTTCGTGCGCGTTTCCCCCCTTGCATGAATCCCGTTTGTGCGGTTCCCCTTGACATTTCCCCAAAACCTTTTAAAATTTTTCTCCTCCACAAAGGGCTTGCCCCGTACTCGCCCCCGCAAAAATTGAAGTCAAAAAAGCAAACGTAGGTAAAAGAACAACTTTTCATGTGAAATATTTACCCTTTTGGGGTCTTTATTTAAATCTCGAATTCCAGGGATTTATGTTTTTTTAAAGTCTTCGATTCACGCAGTTTAAATTTAAACATTTTTTTTCGAAGGACACGGGAAAGGGGGTTCTTTTCGAAACGCAAAAGGCGGACGCGGGGATGGAAGGACAAGAGGCGGGAAAAAAACAGGGGGGGAAATTATTGGGGGAAAGAAGGAAAAAAAAGGGGAGGGTAGGAGATGCACAGAAAAAGAAAAGAATTATAAATGATAACATGTATAATATAAATATAAAAATATAACTATTTTATAATATATTTTAAAATATATATATAAAAATATATAATGTACATAATATATGTATTATATACACATATTGTATATAAAATAATAAAATATATATATATATATATATATATATATAAAATATATATATTACATAAATATTATATAAAATAATATATATATAGATTATAATATATAAAAATAATATATATATATACATGTTAATGTATTTAAAAGGGATAATATGCTTTAAAAATATAAGTAAAGGAGTAAAAACCCCATACACACCCAAACAACACACACACAGAAAAAACCCCAACACCACACACAACAAAACATCACACGCACGCCCACACACACACACACACACAAAACAACACACCCACACACCATACACCACACACCAAAAACACGCACCCCACCCACACACAAAACACACACCCAAACACAGCACACACGCCAACACACACAACCACACACACACAACCGCACACACACACACCCCAAAACACACACACAAACCACAAACACACACACAAAACATCCCCAAGCCCCGAAAACACCACACAACACAAACACAACCCCACACACCCTACAAACCCACAAACACACGCACAAAACACGCACCTACACAAAAACCAAACCCCAACACACACCCCCCCCACACACTCACGCACGCACACACCACACACACACACACCACAAAACCCCACACACAAAAAACACGAAAACAGCACATTTCACACCCCAACCCCAAAAACACACAAAAAACCCCACACACCCCACACACACAACAAACACTCACACACCACACAAAAACCCCAAAACACACCACACACACCCCAGAAAGCAAAAACGCAAAACACCCAAAAGGATATGTTTAAAGTGGGGGTAATGTTACAGGGATTATACATTTTAAATATATATGGGGTTTTTTCTTTTGCAAATTGGATGTTATCTTACGTGTAAAATGAATTTTTAGCAATTGATATTTAAAAACTGATCAAAGTATTTCACCCTTTGTTTCCAAATTAATTTTTAATATCATAACATTTTCAGCGCAATTTTTCAAAAGTTTTATGGGGAAAATCAAAGGGCACAGGAAATTATTTTTTACATGGGAATTTATCATTTTTTTTCAGATCCACTTATAAAAGGGGGGCGTAAAAATAGAATCTTTTCCCTTTTAATATTTTTTTCCGGGTGCCCTCTGGCCAAACGAGGGGATGGAACCCCGGCGAAGGGCCCTTTTAAAATAAACTCCTTGTCCATTCTGATCAAAAGAAGGATTAGTTCTTTCACCCTTTTATTTGATTTTGATGGTTTTTTTGTGAATCTATTTTTTAGTGTGAATCTGTATGTTTTCCTAGGCTTTTTCTCTCTTTCAAATTTATGGGGATCCATTTAGTGTACACGCCCCCGCCCCACACACGCACACAACGCACGCACTCACGAAAGCAGCACGCACGAACGCACGAAAGCACGCACCCCACGCACGCACGCACGCACGCACGCACACCACAACACACACACACACACACACACACACACAAACACACACACACACACCCCAAACAAACACACCCACACATATATCCCAAAGCGGGTGATGGTGAGGATTTGGTTTGGGGGTGTGTGGGGGTGGGGGCGGTACATTGTATGTATATTTTTTGGGATATATAATATATACCACAAAACACACCAAAAAAAACACACACCCACACACACACCCACACACAAAAGAATATTTTAAAAATATATATATAATTTTTATTTTATTAAAAACTTTATATTTTTATATAGAAACATATATATATATAATATATATTATTTTCAAAATATATATATATTATTTTATATACATATAAAAAATAATATAATATTATATATAAATATAAAAAAATTTTAAAATAAATATAATACATCAAAAATACACACACACACACACCCCAAACCCCCACACCACACACCCCACAAGATATTTTATTATATATATACAAAAATATTATATATATATACTAAAAATAATAATATATTTTATATGTATATATATATATTTTATGTAAAATATATAATATATATATAAAATAAATATAATATATAAATATAATATAGCGGGATAACACAATTTCAACACAAACAACACCGCTCACACACAAAAACACAAAATAAATATATAATTATATATATATATATATATAATAATTTTAAAAAATAATTTTGATATTATATATATATAATAATATAATATATAAAAATTAAAATGGGGGCAATAATAAAATAAATAATATTATATAAAATAATTATAAGAATATTATAATCTATATATATAATATAATACTATTAATATATCTATCTATTTTTAATATACAGAAAAATTTTTAATTAATATTATATAAATATATATAATTATTATATAATTATTTATATAATATAATATAATAATATATTAAATTTTATTCAACACAAACCACACACACACACACAAAAAACACCACAAAACACCCCACATATAATATATATATATAAAATATTATTTTAAAATATATTATATATAAAATAATATATATATTTGTGGGTGTAAAAATTTACATGGTAAATCTCCTTCCCCTCTCTCTCTCTTCTCTATCATCATTTATCATCTATTTTTTTCACTCTTATACATTTATAAATCTTAAACTTTTCCTTACTCGGGTCGCCATTTCTAATGAGACTTCGCCATAGAGGTCTGCCCAGTGCCTCTGCCTCTGTTTTCTCCCTCATATCTTTTTGAACAACATCCTTCTATCTGGTCTTAGGCCTTCCTCTTGGTTTGTTTCCTCTAATTCCCATCTCCATTGCCTGTCTTCCCACATGATCTTCGTTCTTCTTGGTAGGTGTCCACACCATCGCAGTCTTGATTCCTGAACTTTCTTTGATATTTCTGTTACCTTGAGTGATCCTCTTCTATAGTTATTCCGTTGTTACCCCCACCATCCGTCTGAGCATTTTCGTTTCATCAACATCCATTTTCTTCAACTTTTCTCAGCGGTGCAGTATCTAAACCATAGGTCATAGCTGATCTGACCACAGACTTATGCACCTTTCCCTTCAACTTTACAGGCACTCTCTTGTCGCAGATCACTCCCGAAACCTTTCTCCAATAATTCCAACCACATTGAATTCGGTGTTTAATCTCTCTTCCCATGCTGCCACTTCCTCAACCATCGCTCCCAAGTACTTAAGTGGTCCAGTCTCTTCAGGTTCAATCCATCTATTTGTATCGTTGACTGTTGATCTCCTTCTGTGCCCGTTGTGAAATACTCTGTCTTTTTCCTGCTTATCTTCAGCTCTCTACTCTCCAATGCAGTTCTCCATCTTTCCATCTTCCTCTGTAGCTCCTGCTTCGTTTCCGCCACCAACACGATGTCATCGGCATACAGTATGCACCATGGTGGCTCTCCACGCACTTCGTCTGTGATCACTTCCATAACCACACTGAACAGTATTGGGCTGAGGGCCGAGCCTTCATGCAAGCCAACCTTAACCTCAAACCCATCTGCCATTCCCAATGTGCATCGGAGTGGTAACATTCTTATAAGTTTCTTGAATCATTCTCACGTATTTCTCCGTCACTCCTCGCTTGCGCATACATCTCCACACTTCCTGTCTCGGCACTCTATCATAAGCTTTCTCTAGGTCTATAAACAACATGTGTAACACTTTTTGCTTTTCTCGATACTTTTCCATTGTTTGTCTAAGGCAGAATATCCCGTCCACCGTTCCCACTCCTTTCATGAAGCCCAGTTGTTGTCTTCCAATAAACGCTTCCTGTCTTATTCGGCCATCTATTATTCTTTCTAATACTTTCAAAGTATGTGACATTAGTTTCATGCCTCTATAATTTTCACAATTTTGGACATCTCCTTTCTCTTTGAAAATCGGTATTAATATACTTTCTTTCCATACTGTCGGGATATTCTCCTCATCCATCACCTTCCCCATCAGCATCCATAACACGTCAATGCCTTCCTCTCCCATCGCTTCCAGGCTTCCATGGGGATGCCATCTGGTCCCGTGGCTTTCCCGTTTTCCATCTTCTTCAGCGCCTGTTGCACCTCTATCCTTGATACTTCCAAGACTGCACCCTGGTTAGCGTCTCCATCACCTCTGATCAGCCGTTCATTTTCCTCGTTCAGTGATTTAGAGAAATACTGTTCCCATCTCTTGATGTTTCCTTGCTCTGTTCTAATTATATTTCCATTCTCATTCATTTGCTTAATATGCACGATATCTTTTGTGCTTTTATTCCTTGTCTTCGCCAGTTGAAAAACTTTTCCCTGTCCTTCCTTGCTGTCTAGATCTTCATACAACTCATCGTAAGCCCTGCTCTTAGCTATTGCCACTGCTCTCTTTGCCTCTTTATTCTTGGTCTTATATTCTTCTTTATCTCTCTCGGCTAGGGAGATTTCCCATTTCTTCTTAGCCTCCTTCTTCTCTATTATTGCCCTTTGTACCTCATCATTGAACCACCAAGTTTCTTTATCTTTCCAGATCTTTCCACTAGTTTCTCCTAAAATCTCTTTTCCTGCATGTATCGCAAAGTCCGCTGTTTCATTCCACCAGGAGTTTAGATCTTCAATTTCTTGGCTAATTTGCTCGAGTACTCTCTCTTTGAACTCTTCTTTCTTCTTCTGATCCTTCAATCTATGCCATTTGATCTTCTTAGGTCCAGGTTCCGGTGTGCTATGCACTCGGGATACCTTGATGTTCAAATCGCGACCAGTCGTGTTGGTTGGTCACACGATCACCTGGCATTACCTTACAGTTATCATCTCAACCATATTTCTCCTACGATACAAGAGGTAGTCTATTTGGCTAGCTCTTCCGCTACTCTTGTACGTGATAAGATGTTCTTGTCGTTTCGTAAAAATAAATGTTACTGATAACCATATCGTTACAGTGGCAAAATCAATAACACGCTCTCCATCCTCATTTCCCTCGCCATAACACATCCCTCCGTGCACTCGGCTGATAACATCGGATCCTCTCCCAACATGCCCATTTAAGTCTCCACCGATAACACATCTTTCGTCTTCAGCAACCTTCTAAAATTCATCCTTAGTGTTGTCCAAAACTCATCCTTTTCATCATCGGTGCAACCCGACAGAGGGGCGTACACACTAAATACGTTGATCTCAAACTTCTCAAGAGCTAGTTTTATCCATAAAATCCATCTTTTTTCTATTCACTTCCACAACTGTACTCTTAAATTTTTCCGACACTGTTATTCCAACACCATTTCTTTTGTCCAAATTTGTACTTCCATAGATTAACTTGTATCCGTCTCCCAACTCTTCCGACTTATTGCCACTCCATCTAGTTTCTTGCACACACATAATGTCCACTTTCCTTCTCCGCATAAACTCTGTCAATGCTCTTCCTCGGCCAGTCATAATTCCTACATTAATCGTTCCAATCCTCAGCTTTTGAGCTCGCCTCTTCGGCCGCACCCGCTCTTGATGCGGTAGCCTTCACTTTTCCACAGATTTAGGGCGATGTTTCTGTGGGCCACTTCTGCGTGGCATCTTAGCATTGGGATCATACTTCGAAAGACTCATTTTCATAAAGGTTGTGGCAG
>NC_051393.1:4516022-4523522 GCF_015228065.2 Penaeus monodon
CCTAACTCGGGGGCGTCTCGTCCACACTCCTCACAGATCTGTCCGGGTCCTTTCGCGTCCACACGTCCTGTAATTTTCATCCGGTCTAGGGGCGTCGGGGCGGGGGCGGCCTCGGGCTGCGATATCTGCGCTACGAGCCCCTGGAGTTGCCCGGATCGGGCGCGCCCCCAGCCAGCTTCGGGGGCACTGATCCCTGCGAAAAGGTGCGGGTTGCTGATTACGGGGTCTGGCAGGCAAAACTTTTTGACGAAAACCTGGTCGGGGGGTTGGCGATCTTCGATGATCCTTTTACAGCACCTAAGGGTC
Source organism: Penaeus monodon (assembly GCF_015228065.2). Lineage (NCBI taxonomy): Eukaryota > Metazoa > Arthropoda > Malacostraca > Decapoda > Penaeidae > Penaeus > Penaeus monodon. The sequence continues at coordinate 4,516,329 of NC_051393.1, forward strand.
CTCCTTCGTGCCGTGTCGGTCCGACTGAATATAAAGTGGGGGAGCCAGATCATACACAAGGGCCGATAAGAAAAAAGAAGGCAACAGAAAAGAGGGGGTGGAAAATTACCATAGCCGGTTTAAATTTATAAATTTTTACGTTTTTTTAATTTTTGGTTTTTAAACTTTTTTTCGTCTTTTTTTTTCTTTTTGGTTTTTTTTTTCCAAGGAAAGAAAAAATAAAAGAGGGAGGTCAGTAGGGGTCCGCAAGCCCTTTTTAAAACCCCAAACCATCTTATAGATAGGGAAAATAGAAAAGGAACGAATCGGCGTCCGCGAAGATCTTTTTAAACCCATATCGTTCACAGATAAGAAAAAAATGTAACTTTATACAGACGCGACAGGCAAAATTGGGGGCAAAGAGATAATCTTTACCCCGGCACAAAACATGAAAAGGGTCAGTGTCTTTTAAATCCTGGGGTTGTGAGTGAGCGAAGTGGTGTGTATGCTGTGTGAGTGCAGCTATCTTTAAATGAAGGGAAGCGAGATGACCTCACACGAAATGAATCACAAACACGAATTTAGCGTTCCATAAAAAAACTAAATAAATTAGCAAGCAGCTATTTAAGATTTTTTCCCAACTACCACATTAACCCAAAAAATTAAATGATATGCACAGAATGCGCATGAAGAATGTGACATGAAAAAATATTCCCCAATTTTTATAAAGCAAATCTTCTCGGGTCAGACAAAAAACGTTAACACACCATGCGAAGTTTTCTTTTGTATAAATTATAATTAAGTCGGTATCAAAACCCCTATTGAGAAAAATACACGCGCGAAGATGTATTTGACGCTCTCCGACACATCGCCAAAACATATCTTCTTAGAAAAATATAATCGAAAAGCACATACATTTTTTTTCCCTGTTTTTTCTCTCAGCCTTAATTTTAAGACACCGTACCAACCGTACCAAAATACATCACACTTATACATTTTTTCCCCTGTTATCAGTTCGACACATTGGAATAGCGCTTCAAAGGGGAGACTGAAATGAATATCTGTGTTCGAATTTCCTTTTGCTACGAGGGTGGCTTTCCCGTGGGGGTTCGGGGTAAAGCAAAAAGGAAATTTATTTGCGTTTTTTGTTTTTTTTTTTCGATTTTATTCCATTTTGGGTTTTTATTTACAGCGGCATGATTATTGGTTTTAAATTCCTGTTATTATAAAAGATAGCAAGAACCTTGTTACTTTTATCGTAGAAAGATCGTTATTCTACAAAATGACAAATATTTCACGTCAGTACCATACTAAACATTTTTTGATTTTGTATTCCAACTTATCATTTTTTCCTGTATTTTTGTTCATATTTTTTTAACGGGGAAAAAAACTCTGTAAAGGCACGTAAGTGGGCGGTCTTTTGCAAGGAGGCCTATGCACTGAAAAATGTAGGCTGCTGAAAGATTCAGAACTTCATTCAACGACCATTTCTTCCCCCCTTAACTCTTTTAAAGGGGTTTTATAAAGCGCTTTGTAAGGTTTGGGTGTTTCTATAGTATGATGTTTTTGTTTTTTTGTATGTGTTTCCTCCGTTCTTTATTATTTTTTTTTTCTTCCCTTGTTTTTCCTCATTTTTCTTCGGGCCTCTTCTTTTTTTTATCTTTACATTTTTAAAAAATAAAAATGATAATTTTGATTACTACTAATTATAATTTCATTATTTTTTATTATCATTATTATTACACTTATTTCTTCATCTAACCTCTCATCAAAATTTTCATTATTTTATCATCACCATTATTATTAGCCCAAATATTATCATTGTTGTTGTTTTATCAAGGCATTTTTAAAACCTATTATCACTATTCCCAAAATTCCCATTGCTGTTATCCCTTTTTCTTATCATTTTTTCGCTTTTTTGCGGGTTTTTTCTCTTATAAACATCTTTCATCTTCTCACTGTTATTTACCATTTTTAAAATTTTGTTATTTTATCATTTTTTTCATATCTTTTGATATTATCATCACTATCATCGTTATTATTTAGTTTTTATTTCATTATTATTATTTTACTATTATTATTTTTATTATTTTTATATTCTATTACTTTTTTTTATTATTGTTTATTTATGTTACCATTATATCATATCATTTTTTTTGTCGTATTTTATTTTAAACTAAGGGAAACAGTGATACTTCGGGAATCAAAAAACATTCCATTAGCTTTTAATATCTCATTCTTTTAAATTGTCTTTAATTTTTTTCCTTGTTTTTCCCTTTTACCATTAAAGGATACCACACCAAAGTTTTTAAAAAAATCCTTATTGTAAATTGTGTGGTCTTCCTATTTACCCACTACCCCCCCCCCCTGGGGGTCTTCCCGCCCCCACCCCACCGTGGTCCCCCATCCCCCCTTTGTCTTAATTTTTCCCGTTTCCCAATCAAGGCCCTTTATTACACATTATACATACACTTCCCCCTCAACCCCCTCCCCCCATGCAATCATTGCTTCTTGTTCGTTGGACTTACAGGGTTTTTTAATGAAAAAATTCAACGGGGCAGAGGGTAAAAATACCTAGGGACACCTGGAACAAAATCATGAATTTGGGCTTTTTTGGATTTCAATTTGGGATTTGATTAAAGTTGAAGGCTTGGGTACAAAGGGCGAAGGGCTCAAAACGGTGTCATTGGTTTTATGGACGCTGGGGGGTTTGGTGTGAAAGGGGTAGGAAAAAAAAATACGTACTTTTCAGGTGTGCAAGATGTGTAAAGGGTAAAGGCGTGAATGGATTTGTTAAGGAATTTAGTGTCCTGTTAATGTAAAAAAAAAAGGTGAGGAAAAAAACGAAATTTAATAAAAACACATGTACCTCCCCCCCAAAAATGCGCAAAGCAAGTATTTACAAAAACACACACACACAACCCCAACACAACCCCAAAACACACACACACACAAAAAAACCAACTAATACAATCACACACACACACAACACCACACACCCCCCCCACCACACAAACACACACACACACACCACACACAACACACACACACCACACACACACACAAACAAAATAACAACTACAAAACCCCACACACAAAACAAACACAAAACGGCCACGAATAAAATTCATTACCAAGTCACTTAAACCCCGTAACTGCTTTCCAGGGTGCCCACTTCGCTTGTGCTTTCCCCGTCCCTTTTTTGCCTGAGCGAAAAGGGTACTTGATTACACAGAGTGGTTTGGGGTGCACACACAAGATTTATCCCAAGTTCCAAAAATTTCTACGATCAGTTTCTGCTCTTTCAATTTCAGTTTGGGAAGTAGGGTTGGAATTTTGTTGTAAATCTCATTTTTTTGTGTTTGGGTTTTAAGACTTTAAATCTTTGTAAATCTTCTTTTCTTCTAATTTTTTTTTAGTCTATTTTTGGGGATAAAAACCATTAAATTTTTCTCTTTTTTCAAAACTTTATATCTCTTTAGCTTATTTTTTAATGGTGTCTGTCAAATCTGCCCGTGTTCTGTTTGTCTTCTGTATATCTTTTACTTTTTTTCTCTCTCTCGCTCTCTCCTTTTCCTTCTCCCTCTCCTCTCTCTCTCTCTCTCTCTTTTCTTTTCTTCCCCCTCCTTTTCTCTCTATCTCTATTTTACTATTTTCATCTATCTATCGCCTACTTTCGATTGTCTATCTATCTGTCTCTCTCTGCCTACCTATATCATGCATTTGTTGTAATATTTAAAAATTAAAAATTATTTGTTTTATCATTATATATGTGATACATCTTCTTTCTGCGTACTATATCTATATATCTCTCTATTAATCTATTCATCTCTCTTCTCTCTCTCTCTCTCCTTCTCACCACACACAAAACACAGGGATATTAAAATTTAAATTTTTTAATTTTAATATATAAAATTTATATATATATATATATATATATATATTTATATAAATATATATATTTTTCTTAATCTGTATTTTGCATCCTGTAGGTGTATATTATATATTAATAATATAAATATATATATATATTATATAATATATATATTAGTATATATATAATATAATATAATTAAAATTTTTGTGTATTATATATATAATATTATATATTAATAATATATTATATATTATATTTTATAATATGTTATATTTATATTTTTATTTTATTATATATATATATATATATATATATATTTATATTTATTATTTTGTGGTTGTTTGTGTGTTGGGTGTGTGTGTGTGTGTGTGTGTGTGGTGTGTGTGTGTGTGTAAATTTTTTTATTTTATATATAATTTATTTATTATATAATTATATTTTTATATTATGTTAAATTTAAATATATTTAAAAATTTTTTATTTATATAAAAATTTTTAATATATATATATTTTATTAAAGTGTATATTTTTAATTTTTTTTTATTATTATTATTTAATATATAATATATATAATATTATATTTTTTTTATATATTATGTTAATTAATATATTAAAAATTTTATATTGTGTGTGTGTGTGTGTTGTGTGTGGTGTGTGTTTGTGGTGTTTTTTTTTTTTTATTATTTAATTTTTTTATTTTTATTTATTTTTATGTTATATTAAAATTTTTTATTTATATTTAATTTTAAAATTTTATATTTAAATTTATATTTTTTTTTTTTCTATTTATTTTTATTTTTTATTATTATTATTTTATTTTTTTTTTTGTAAACCCCCTTTTCTATTTATTATATATATTTATTATTTTTTTTTTATTTTTTATATTTTTTTATTTTCTTTTAATTTTTTTTTTGCCCCGTTTTTTTTTTTTTTTTTTTTTTTTTTTTTTTTTTTTTTTTTTTTATATTTTCATAAATTTTTTTTTTTTTTTTTTTATATATAATATATAATAATATATATTATGGGGCCGTGGTGGCCGAATGGTTGGGCTCGGACCAACTGTCCCGACGGCAATCTGAGTTCGAGGTTCGGTACCGGCCGGGCGTTTTCCCTTGGGCAAGGAACTTCCCCTCGATTTCCTACCCAGCCATGGGTGGCCAGCAGCCCCAAATCAGTGTGGCCCAACCCGATAAAATACTGAGAATGATCCTAAAAGGGAACCCCGCCTCTCCACTACTCCCCAAGAGCATAAAAAAAAAAAAAAATAAAAAAAAAAGATCTGTGTGGCCACGGGGGCTCGAAAAGAACCCACCGTTAAAGGAAGGGTAATATATATATTTATAATATTATATATATATTTTAAAATATAAAAATTTATTAATTTTATTACAAAAATATATATAAATATTAAAAAATATAAAATATAAAATATAATAATTTTATATATATTATATATTTTATATATATAAAATATAATAATTATATTTAATATTTTTATTTATTTTTTATAATTTTATAATATATTTTTATAAAATTTTTTATTTGTATTTTTATTATTTATTATTTTATATATATATATTAATTTTATATTATAATTATTTTATAATGTACATTGTGTGTGTGTGTGTGTATTGTGTGTGGTGGGTGGGTGTTGTGTTTGGGATCTTTATATTTATATATATATATTATATTATTATATTATTTTATTTATATATTTATATTATATATATATATTTATATATTTAATATATATTTATATATATAATATATATATATATTTTATTTTTTATTTTCTTATGGTTTGTGTGTGGTGTGTGTGTGGTGGTGGTTTGTGTTGTGTGTGTGTGTGTTGTGTGTTGTTTTGTGGTGTTGTGTTTGTGGTGTGTGTGTGTTTTTTGTGTGTGTATGTGGTTTGTTGTGTGTTGTGTGGTGGTGGTGACCGGATATATTTATATATATATTAATATATATATATTATAAATAATTATAATATATATATATATTAATTTATATATATATTATATATATATATTATTATTTATTTATTTTTATTTATATTATACATTTATACTATAATTTACTAATAAATATATAATTATATATTAAAATTTATTAATATATATTATAATATTATATAATATTAATGGAAGATAGATAGATAAAAATGGAGGTAGTGGATAGTAAAAAATAAAATGTGTAAATTTTAAAACAGATGCAAATAAAACATAAAAGCAAGGACCAAAACTGTAAATAAACTGAATTAGAGTGAAATGATCACAGAAAAAATAATAATAATAATAAAATAATACTAATATTTAATCCCTCTTGTTCGAAAAGGTATGGTGCGTGATCCTGGGAGTAATGTTGGTATCAGCTTTCTTTATGGTGTTAACTTGGGGTCGAAAGGATGGCACTGCCTACACTGCCGTCTCTACTGCGCTTAAAAACGGCCGTTTATACGAGTGAGTGTTACGTTTATTGCTGTTGTTATTGCATTTGCCATTTGCATATTCAAATATAAATATTGTTTCCGAGGAAGAAAAAAGGTTAAAACATATAATATAGATATAGAAATAGATATGGATATACATGTATGTAAATCTATCAGGTAAAAGGCTTCACTTGCAATAATACACTTCGTAACACTCAAATTATCATAAAACCTACCAAAGGGAAACTTAAATGCTTATACGTTTTAAAAGGTACATACCTCCATAATCCGTGCTTTGCCCCAAACCACATCAGGCAGGTTGGTACATACCTCCATATGGATGGTTATGATCATCCTAGTAGCTGTGTACAGCGGGAACCTGACTGCTTTCCTGTCCATACCAAGGGTATCTAGGCCACCAGAGACAATCAGGGAACTAGCAGATCAGGGCTACAGACTCTCTATCAGCAAGGGATTTTCGCAGTATGCCAAGATGCAGGTACGTAGTCTCTGGCAATGTCTGTCTTTCGGTCTTTCTCTCTCTCTCTCTCTATCTATCTATCTATCTATCTATCTATCTATCTACTACTATCTATCTACTATTACTATTACTTTTCTGTGTGTATTGTGTGTGTGTGGGGGGTGTGTGTGGTGGTGTGTTGGGGTGTTGTGTGTGTGTGTGTGTGTGTTATTTTCGGGTTCCCCCTCTCTCCTCTCTCTCTCTCCCCCCCTCTCTCCTCTCTTTTTCTCTTTCTCTCCCCTCCTCTCTCTTTTTCTCTCTCCTCTTCTCTCTCTCTCCTCCTCCTTTTCTCCTCTCTCTCTCTCTAAGCATGTGTGCGCTCACGCCTTCGCTCTCCTCCAGACGTCTCCGATCAAAGACCAGCAAATCGCCTTCAAACAAGCAGAG
>NC_051393.1:4634656-4644656 GCF_015228065.2 Penaeus monodon
AAAAAGGGGAGAAAAGGAAAAATTTATGTTTATGATGTGTGTGTCGAATTCACAGACCTACGGCTTTCTTAGACTCTCTTTAGGGGGCAAGAAAGTGTTGGCTCTCTTTTGCGTGAGACAGCGTAATAAACTTAATGTAATTCTGGTATTGGGGGATTTTCAGGTCCAAACTACAACATATATACCAGCTGAAAAAAATGAAAACCGTGAATGGAACATGAATTTTAAAAAAAAAAAAAAACGTTAAGAACATATTAAATTTATCTATGTAAATTTTACTGCTACTATTCCTATATAATTTTACTCCTATTTCTCATTACTATTCTACTGTGACTCTACTCCCAAATGATTATATTTTATTACTACTACTGTTGCTATTATACTTTTAAAATTTGGCTACTACTCTTACTACTACTACAATACTACTAGACTACTATACTACTACCACTACTGTTACGGATGCAATTAGCTCCAACTAAAAAACAAAAAAAGGTAAAAAATCGTTTTTGGGTTCTGAAATTACCATAAAAAAATTAAGAATATAAAAATTAATATATTTCTAAAAATCCTAAAGAATTGGAAATTTTTAATTATCTTTTTTGTAATGAACTAAATGATTTCCTTTTTTTAAAGCTTTGGGTTCACATGTTTTCGGTATAAAACTATATTTTTTTTCTTTATTAGTGTGTGCGTGCCTGTTTGGCAAACGTTGCTTATATCCCAAGCCCTTTGGAAGGTTTTTAAAAAAAGCGTTTTTGTTCTTATTTACTTTATTTTACTAACAGAAAGGGGTTTTTTTTTACACACACACTTTTGGGCAACATCAATGTTTTTTTTGTAATGGCATAAGCTAGGCCGCCAACACGCACTCTCATCTCAGTCTCCGGGGGAAAAGAAAAATCGCGGGAAGTCCTCCGCATTTCAGGTATTTGTAAAAGGGTAAATTTCAAGGGGGTGTTTTTGGCAAGGTATCGAGTGAGTAACGCACTTAAAAAGTGGATGGAAGTTATTCTGATAAGTAAACTTAGTTAAGATTCACACAGAAAAATGGAATTATTTTGAGTTTATGAAAAATACCGACCAAAGAAAAATGGTGTTTTGATTGTGAGTACAACCCGTCTTGCGGGCCCAAAACTTTATTCTGATGATTTATGAAAAAAAAAAAACAAGGGGAAACTGAAAAATTATAAATTGCTTGTATTATATTTACCACCCGCAAACCCAAGAAATCCTAGGCATTGTCGAAACCATGACAGCAGTAAAAAGTAGCCCCGGGAAATTTTAAAAAACACATGGGGCATTATTCCCCGTATCAGCATATTACCGTACCACAGCCCGGCTTTGAAAAATCACCCCAGTCCGTTGACATGAAAAAGTTGAAGATATCGCAGCCAGGCGATAAAAAAAAAACTATATGCCCTTAATTGCTTTATGTAATCCCGGGGTCTGTTTCAAATACGTGTTTTTCTCATATTTTTTTGCTGTATTTAATTACTTGAAGAAAAAACGTAGGTGAATATCTGTTCTTACGAAAGATTTTTATAATTTAACAAAAAAAAATTTTTTTTTATGTTTTTTTTCAATTGCCTTTCTTTTTTTCACCAGACTTTTTGCAATCTCAATCAATATTATTTGTTTCAATTTTTTAAACTCTCATGCTTGGGTGCACAGGCAATACTTCACTGGAGTATTTTGGTCTTTTCACACCCCTTTCTTTGTAGATCCATTGCATCCCGGGTACCCACAAGGACATGTGTGTGTGGGAAAACATATATATAATAAATATAATATATATATATAATATAATTATATAATTTTATATATATATAATATATATCAATATACAATATATATATAAATTATAATATATATATATATATAAATATATATTATATTAATATAATATATATATATATATGTTATGTGTTTTATATTTTCATGCAACACACACACACACACACACAAACAACACACACACACACACAACACACACAACACACACAACACACACACAACACACACACACACACACACACACACACACACACACATATATGTGTGATGTATATGTGTGGTGTGTTGTGTAGATAGAAGATAGATAGATAGATATAGAAGATAGAATAAAAGAAAAATTAGATAGAAGATAGATTTTTTATATATACATTGTTGTGTGTGTGTTTTGGTAGATAGATAAATACAACCTCACCCTTTAATAATAACCCCCCCGTTTCGCAAGGAGCCAGGCCCGCGTGGAGTGACCCCCCCCCCGAGCAGGAAAAAACCTCCCCCCGTCCCCCGTAGCCCCTCGTGACGAAGCCACGCGGAAACATGACGATGACGACGACGAGCGCGACCCCGGGTCGTCGCCTTTTGACCTTTTTGGGGACGCTGCTGGGCTTCGCGGGGAATGGGGACAAGTCCTTCGATTTTCAGAATTATTATTTCGCTTATGGAGGAGGTGCAGTGGGGTCGTGTTCGTGGTGGTGGTGACGCGTTCTGGTGGAGATGGTGATGCTGATTGGTGAGAAGAGGGTGGTGGATGATGGGGATGCTGGGGTTTATGACGGATGATAAAAAATGGATTTTGTGATGATGTTTGGGGATGGGTGGGTGTGATTTATTAGTAATGGATGATGGTGATGGATGTGATGGTGACTAATTTTTGAGGATGATGGTGGTGGGCGATGGTGATGATGATTTTGTAATGGATGATGGTGATGGCGCTTGAGGGGGGTGATAGTGATGGATTTTGATGATGACGATTGGTGATATATGATGGTGAGAAGATTGTGATACGATTTATGATACTGGTTGCGATGATGACGATGATTGGTTTAAAAAAATGATGATGAGGGGAAAGATGAGAATGTCATTGAATTTTTTAAACGGGTGATGAAATTATGATAATTTTTTTTGGATTATAGTTATATTAAAAAATGAGTAACTTTTCATTTTTCCTTTAAAATTTTAATTTTATATTATTGTATTTTTTTATCATTTGTTGCGAAATGTAATTAGATAAAACAAAAATGGTTTTATGTAAATAGTCACAGAAATTATTTAAATGTGAAATCATGAAAGAAATTTAAATTTTATTCAAAAACTTTAAAAAAAGAATTCCTTGTCATGACATAAATTATAAACAACCACAACGTTTTGAATAAGAAAAAACTGAAAAAACCAAGAACGTCATTTCGATAAGAAAAAAAATAAAAATAATAAAATAAAAAAAAAGAATCTTACAGGAGCTTTTCCTATTGCCTATCTTGCCTGCGGGTTTCTTCGGGATTCCCCTTTCCCGCTGCTGGGTCCCTTCAAGGGCATTTTAGCTCCTCCCAAAAGCTTAGGGGCATACTCTTCCTACCCTGCGTTCAAGGGAAAAGCCCCCTAGGTACCCTTTTTATTCGATGGCTTTTATCCATATTGTGTCGTGTGTGTGTTTGGTAAAGGGTTTCAATTGGGGTGGGTCGCAAAAACGTGGGATTCGATAGAAGGAAAAAGGGGGACAAGCAAACTAGATTTATAGAAAGGGCAACAGTTTCTTCAGGTTGAAGAGGAAAGTAAGTAAAAATAAAGTTTGGAAAGAAGAGGGGGGAAGGGAAAAATGAGGGATAGGGGGAAAGGTAGGGGGGGGGGAAAATGAAATTTTAGCAAAAGAAAAGGAGCCGGGGTTAAAACCCCGCACGCAGGGTAAAATTGGGGTAAAAGTTGTAGTGGGTTTTTGAAGGGAGGAAAGGGTGAGGGTGGCCCCGGCACCATCTTGAATCCTTTGTGTTCGGTGCGTGTGCCCTTGGGCGAATGGGCTTCCCCTCCGCCACGAGTCTGCGCGTCGAGAGCGTCCGGCCAACTCTCGGTGCGTAGGGTACAAGTACCCTACGAACTTGAGCATGCGCCCGCACTGGAGGTCGCGTGCTCGCGGCGTTCTCGTGGGATGGGGGTCAGGCCCGGGACCCCGAAGAGGAAAGGAAGAGGAGGGAGTGTATGAGAGAGAAAGAGGAGGGGCAACGCGGTGAAGACAGGACAGGTGAACGGAAGTGAAAGGAGGTCTAGTCAGGTCAAAAGGATCAGGCGGTCAATGCGAAGTGTGTTCGGTATAAAGGGTGGGAAGCGAGGAGAAAAGCCGCTGTTCAAGTTGAAATTAGGCAGTGGTTTGATTAAGGTGAATTCCATCAGTCTGCGGGCTTGAACATCCGCGGAAAGCAAGACAATTCACACAGCTGACACATCCATTTGATGGTCTGTGTCCCACGGATGTCAGAAGGCACTGCATTACAGACGCTTAGTAAGACTGACTCCTGTCTTGCAAGAGTATTGTTTATCACAGGAAGCACAACGAACAGCATCAGTGCCCACCTTCGAGGTAGAGGGAGGGCTGCTGTGGACCAGGTTGCGACGGAGAAAGCTCTTCTGGCGAAAAATAGCCTGCAGTTGAGAAGATGAAGATGGCCACGGAGAGAGTAGATCTCTCTTTCCAGGTGGAGTCGTGGTAGAAGGTACGCCGCGCCCTGGATAATGCAACGTCGAGAACATGACAAGGGTATCCCCGTTTGGAGAACGAACGGCGCAGGATATCAATCTCTCCATCTAGGTACTGGGGGTCACAACTGCAAATGAAAAGCGAAGTGGCAACACCTCTCTGTATCCTTCGACCTAACTACCTTTGGCTTCCGTTCACTTGTCTTCACCCGCCCTGTGTTCACCGCGTTGCCTTTCCTCTCTTTCTTTTGCACCCCTTCCTCTCCCTTTCCTCTTCAGACCTGAATATGAAATCCAGAATTTCGAAACTGTTGTCTCATTTCCAGTAAATCTACTTTGTGCATTGTTGGTTTTTTTTTAATTATATATATATTATATATATATATATATATATATATATATATAATATATATATTTTAAATAATATATATATATATATATATAATATATATATATATATATATATATATATATATATTATATATATATAATGTCTCTGGGGTGTGTGTATATATATATGTATATATTTATAAAATATTTTATTATATATATATATATATATATAATATATTATATATATATATACTATATATTTTATATATATATATAATATATATATATTATATATAATATATATATATATATATATATATATATATATATAATATATTATATATATATATATATATATATGTGTAAAATATGTTATATATATAATATATTATATATAATATTATATATATATATATGTATATATATATGTATATATATATTATATATTATATATATATTTTATTTTATATATATATATATATATATATATATATATATATATATTAGAAAAACCAACAATGCACAAAGTAGATTTACTGGAAATGAGACAACAGTTTCGAAATTCTGGATTTCATATTCAGGTCTGAAGAGGAAAGGGAGAGGAAGGGGTGCAAAAGAAAGAGAGGAAAGGCAACGCGGTGAACACAGGGCGGGTGAAGACAAGTGAACGGAAGCCAAAGGTAGTTAGGTCGAAGGATACAGAGAGGTGTTGCCACTTCGCTTTTCATTTGCAGTTGTGACCCCCAGTACCTAGATGGAGAGATTGATATCCTGCGCCGTTCGTTCTCCAAACGGGGATACCCTTGTCATGTTCTCGACGTTGCATTATCCAGGGCGCGGCGTACCTTCTACCACGACTCCACCTGGAAAGAGAGATCTACTCTCTCCGTGGCCATCTTCATCTTCTCAACTGCAGGCTATTTTTCGCCAGAAGAGCTTTCTCCGTCGCAACCTGGTCCACAGCAGCCCTCCCTCTACCTCGAAGGTGGGCCCACTGATGCTTTTTTCGTTGTGTTTCCCTTTGTGATAAACAATACTCTTGAAAGACAGGAGCCCAGTCTTTACTAAGCGTCTGTAATGCAGTGCCTTCTGACATCCGTGGGACACAGACCATCAAATGGATGTGTCAGCTGTGTGAATTGTCTTGCTTTCCGCGGATGTTCAAGCCCGCAGACTGATGGAATTCACCTTAATCAAACCACTGCCTAATTTCAACTTGAACAGCGGCTTTTCTCCTCGCTTCCCACCCTTTATACCGAACACACTTCGCATTGACCGCCTGATCCTTTTGACCTGACTAGACCTCCTTTCACTTCCGTTCACCTGTCCTGTCTTCACCGCGTTGCCCCTCCTCTTTCTCTCTCATACACTCCCTCCTCTTCCTTTCCTCTTCGGGGTCCCGGGCCTGACCCCCATCCCACGAGAACGCCGCGAGCACGCGACCTCCAGTGCGGGCGCATGCTCAAGTTCGTAGGGTACTTGTACCCTACGCACCGAGAGTTGGCCGGACGCTCTCGACGCGCAGACTCGTGGCGGAGGGGAAGCCCATTCGCCCAAGGACACACGCACCGAACACAAAGGATTCAAGATGGTGCCGGGCCACCCTCACCCTTTTCCTCCCTTCAAAGAACCCACTACAACTATTACCCCAACTTTACCCTGCGTGCTGGGTTAAGCCCCGGCTCCTTTCTCTTTTGCTAAAATTCATTTTCCTCCCCCCCTATCCTTCCCCTATCCCTCATTCTTCCTTCCCTCTCTTCTTTCCAAACTTTACTTTTACTTACTTTCCTCTTCAGACCTGAAGAAACTGTTGTCTCATTTCTATTAAATCTAGTTTGTACATTGTGTCCTTTCCTTCTATCGAATCCACACGTTCTTTGCGACCCACACACATCTGTACACTTTACCAAACACACACACGACACAAGTATGGATACAAGCCATCGAATAAGCGAAGGGTACCTATGGGCTTTTACCTTTGAACGCAGGGTAGGAAGAGTATGCCCCTAAGCTGTTGGAGGAGCTGAACTGCCCTATGAAGGACTCCAGCAGCAGGAGAGGAATCCCGAAGAGAACCAGCAGGACAAGATAGGCGAATAGGAAAGCTCCTGTAAGATGTCATTTGTTTTATTATTATTATTATTATTTTTTTTCTTATCGAAATGACGTTCTTGGATTTTCAGATTTTCTTATTCAAAACAGTTGATGGTTGATTATAAGTTATGTCATGACAAGGAATTCTCTTTTAAGATTATTGAATATAAGATATTAAATTTCTTTCATGATTTCACATTTAAATAATTTCTGTGACTATTTACATCAAACCATATTTGTTTTATCTAATTACATTTCGCAACTAATGATAAAGAAATACAATAATAATAACTAAATGATAATATTAGCATGACAATGATAAAGATTACTCATTAGTTAATCATAACTATAATCCATAACAAATTATCATAATTGTCATCATCCGTTTATAAAATTCAATGATCATTCATCATCTTTACCCTCATCATCATCATTTTACCAATCATCGTCATCCATCAGCAACCAGTATCATCAATCAGTCATCACAATCATTCATCACCATCATATATCACCAATCAGTCATCATCAACATCCATCACTATCATCCACCATCAAGCATCCATCACCATCATCCATTACTAATCAGTCATCACCATCATCCATCACCAATCAGTCATCATCAAAATCCATCTTTATCATCCGTCATCAACCAGTCATCCCCATCATCCACCACCCTCTTCCATCACCAATCAGTCATCACCATCATCCACCACGAACGCGTCACCACCACCACAGAACACGACCCCACTGCACCTCCTCCATAAGCGAAATAATAATTCTGAAATCGAAGGACTTGTCCGATTCCCCCGACGAAGCCCAGCAGCGTCCCCAAATGGTCGAAGGGCGACGACCAGGACTCGCGCTCGTCGTCGTCATCGTCATCGTTCCGCGTGGCTTCGTCACGAGGGGCTACGGGGGACGGCGGGAGGTTGTTCCTGCTCGGGAGGGGGGTCAGCTCCACGTCGGCCATGGCTCCTTGCGAAGACGGGCTGTGTATATATATAGGCGTGAGTGTTGTATTTATCTATCTACACACACACACACACACACATGTATATATAAAACTCTATCTATCTATCTATCTATCTATCTATATCTATCTATCTATATCTATCTATCTATCTATCTATCTACACACACACACACACACATATACATACACACATATATGTGTGTGTGTGTGTGTGTGTGTGTGTGTGTGTGTGTGTGTGTGTGTGTGTGTGTGTGTGTGTGTGTGTGTGTGTGTGTGTGTGTGTGTGTGTTTGTGTGTGTGTGTGTGTGTGTGTGCATGAAAATATATATATACACATATACATATATATATATATATATATATAATATATATATATATATATATATATATATATATAGTATATATATATATATATATATATATTGTATATATGTATATATATATATATTTATATATATATATATGTATTCACACACACACATGTCCTTGTGTGCGTACGTCCGGATGCAATGGATCTACAAAAGAAAGGGTGGGGCAAGACCAATACTCCAGTGAAGTATTGCACTGTGACACCCAAGCATGAGAGATTAAACATTGTAAACAAATAATATTGATTGAGATGTGCGAAAAGTCTGGTCGTAAAAAGCAAAGCGCAGATTGAAAAAAAACATCAATAACTTTATGTTTTGTTAGAATTATACTAAAGATCATTCGTAAGAACAGATATTCATCCTACGTTTATCATTCAAGTAAATGTAATACAGCAAATAAAATATGAGAGGAAACACGTATTTGAAACAGACCATCCGGGATTATTCATCAAGCAATTAGAGGGCATATAGTAGTTTTTTTATCGCCTGGCTGCGATATCTTCAACTATTTCACTGTCATACAGGACTCGGGTGATTTTTCTAATGCCAGGCTGTGGTACGGTAATATGCTGCATACTGTGAATAATGTCATGTGTTGTTATAATTTCCAGGCTACTGTTACTGCTGTCATGTGTTTCGACAATGCCTAGGATGTTCTTGGAGTTTGCAGGTGGTAAATATAATGACAAGCAAGTTATATTTTTCAGTTTCCCTTGTTTTATTTTTTTCATAAATCATCAGAATAAAGTATTGGCTGCAAGACTGTTGCTACTCACTAATCAAACACGCATTTTTCTTTGGTCGGTATTTTTCTATAAACTCAATATAAGTTCCATTTTTCTGTGTGAATGCTTAACTAAGTTTACTTATGCAGAGTATAACTATACCATCCACTTTTGAAGTGCGTTTACTCACTCGTATACCATTGCCAATAACACCCATTGAAATTTACCCTTTTACAAATACCTGAAAATGCGGACGGACTTCCTGCGATGTTCTTTCCCAGCGACGGAGACTGAGACTGAGAGTGCGTGTTGGCGGCCTAGCATTATGCCACTTACAAACAACATTGATGTTGCCATACAGTGTGTGTGTATAAAAAAAAAACATTCTTTCTGTCTAGTAACATAAGAGTAACATAAGAACAAGAACGCTTGTATTAAAAACCTTCCAAGGTCGGTGGCATATAAGCATACGCTTACGCACAAACAGGCACGCACACACTAATAAAGAAAAAAAATATAGTTGATACCGAAAACATGTGAACCAGAAGCTTTAAAAAAGGAAGTCATTGATGTTCATTATCAATAAAGATAATTATAAGATACTCAATTCTTTAGGATTTTTAGAAATATATTATTTTTATATTCTTAATTATTTTTACTGGTAATTACAGAACCAATAGACAGTATTTTTTACACTTTTTTGTTTCTAGTTGGAGCTAATTGCATCCGTAACAGTAGTGGTAGTAGTAGTAGTAGTCGTAGTAGTAGTTGTAGTAGTAGTAAGAGTAGTAGCAGTAGTAATAGTAGTAATAGCAACAGTAGTAGTAATAATATATAATACAGTGGTAGTAGTAGTCACAGTAGAAGTAGTAATAGTAGAAATAGGAGTAATATTAGTAGTAGGAATAGTAGCAGTAAACATTTATCATAGATATAATTTGAAGTATGTATCATTAAGCGTTGTTTTTTTTAAAGTATTCATGTTCACATTCACTGTTTTCATTTTCTTCAGCTGGTATATATGTTGT